>NW_007726723.1:273745-299039 GCF_000696425.1 Galeopterus variegatus
ACACATATCATCCTGTATGAAACTTTAAAACCTATTGTAGCATGAAAAAGCATATTGCAGATGGATACCTACAGTATAATACCACACATTTACAGTTGATAACATTCAAGACTAGATCATAGAGGATATTTCAATGAGAAACACTAGTTTAGGAGTATGGTTACCTCTTTGCAGAAGAAAGAAAAAGGATGTAGGCAAGGGCTTCAATTGCACTTGTCAAGTTTTATTTATCTGGTGGCTGGTGTGTAGGTGATCATAAATTATTTTGAAGGAACTATTTTAGGAAAAAGATTTTTTTGAGGCCGGCCCGTGGCTCACTCGGTAGAGTGCGGTGCTGATAACACCAAGGCCACGGGTTCGGATCCTATATAGGGATGGCCGGTTTGCTCACTGGCTGAGCGTGGTGCTGACAACACCAAGCCAAGGGTTGAGATCCCCTTACCGGTCATCTTTTTAAAAAAAAAAAAAAAAGAAAGAAAGAAAGACTCTCTAAAATGTGTTTAAACTCTTCCTTTCCTTGCTCTAGCCTTCTTAAACAAAGTATGTGGAACATAAAGTAATTGTGAGTTAAGGCTATCTATTTGAGACAAAAGCCAGTATCCAAGACTGTTGGAGTCTTACAATTTTACATTCACAGTTTCATCTATTTCCTATTGACTGAAGAAAGTCCAAGAGTGGAATGTGTCATTTTGCTTAGGCATTCTTTTGAATATCAGGCATTGAGAGTCTGGGAGTCTCATGAATGAATGAGCCACTTAACAAATGGACATGCCTAGCTAGGCATCTACATCTCCACAAACCTTTGTTTTTCTCTACTATCACTTCTGAGGTTAGCTGAAAATATTAAACAACAACAAATACCCTGCAGTCTGGAAATGATCAGAGGTGAGAAAGAAAACTTTAGCTAAAGTTGAATGTTGACTTAAATTTTGGTTTAAGGATAGACTAGAGCAGGAGATTTTTTTTTATCATGGTATGATATGCAGAACATAAAAATTTACCATTTTAATCATTTTTATGTGTATAGTTAAGTGGCTTTAAGTCCATTAAAGATGCTATGTAACCATAACCACCATCCATCTCTAGAACTTTTTCATCTTCCCAAACTGAATCTCTGTACCCATTAAACAGTAATTCCCCATTCTCCCCTCCGTTAGCCCCTGGCAGCCACCATTCTACTTTCTGCCTCTATGAATCTGACTGTACTAGGTAACTCATATGAGTGGAATAATACAATATTTCTTTTTGTGTCTGGTTTATTTCACTTCGCGTAATGCTCCCAAGGTTCATCTATGTTTAATGTGTCAGGACTTCATTCTTTTTAAGGCTGAATAATATTCCATTGTATTTATACAACACATTTTGTTTATCCTTTCATCCATCAGTAGACATTTGAGTTGTTTCCACCTCTTTTTGGCTATTGCGAATAATGCTGCTGTGAGTAGTGTGTACAAATACCTGTTAGAGTCCCTGCTTTAAATTCTTTTGAGTATATACTCAGGAGTGGAATTGCTGGATCATATGGTAATTCTATTTTTAATTTTTTGAGGACCACCATACAGTTTTTCCAGAGCAGGTGATTTTTGATGGAAGTGTGATTCCAGAAAAGCTTATATTACACCCTTATAAACATGTTCAAACTTAAAGGTTTCTAGAGGTATCCATGAGATGTATCAATGTCAGTACAGCAATTTTTTACTACCTTGCCCTTTCATGGTTCAGCAGGAAAGTTGATGGCCAGGGAATTCTGAGTAGTCCCATTTCACCCACGAGGTATAGCCTTTCTTACTGGGTAGTGTGTTTCACCTGAAAATGCTGACCATCAGGCGTGCCCAGGGCAGAAAACTTGAAAGCTGCTGGCTTATTGTACATAGTCAAGAATTCAGCAACAGTTTTTCAGTAACCAGAAAGTCCAGAGCATGAATGGAACAGATAGACATTTAATTCTTTTGAAGAACAACATGTGAGCAAGTGCAAACTGAGCAGACAAGCGCTGATGGGGAGAAGTGGGGAAACATTACGTGGGGACATCAGTAAACCATGGTATTAACTGTGAACTAGATGCTGATCCACAGCACAAGGACTGAACATGGTTCATGAATGCATAGCACAGTATTTGTGTTGCCTGCAGGTCTGCGGTAAGTGAAATGCTTTTAGGAACAGACAGCAAAGAAAGCAAAGGTCTGGGTCTGTACATATAATTAGGGAAGCAGTCCAAGCAGGAAATCTGAGATGCAGCTCTCACATTGAGCAGAGGAAGTGACTCCATCCAAATATTGATGGCTGTCTTCAATTCCTTACACAGTTTTTTTACTCACTTACATTAATGCATACATCTAGTGTATAATCTAGTGGTAGTTGTGTAATATTGCACTATTATAATATACTGTGTCTTACATCAGTAGTCGTGCAAATATTTCATCCATGGGCTAGCAGATATGATGATGTCAAATTTGTTTTTGCTGCAACAGAATATACATACTGCCACAGCAATTACTGTCAGATAGACTGTGCTAGTGCTATAGGAAAATGAAGTGTAGGGCGAGGGTATGATTTGCTGCAAGTAAAAAGGAAAAGTCACTGTGTAAATCAAGCTGGGATCAAGGGAAGACTGTGTATGTGAGAACTTGACTTCATGAATATGTAACAGTGAAGTTACCAGAAAAACTAGTGCTTCCCAGTAACCCAGCATTGTAAGACAAGCTCATGAATAGCTTGCCATTTTTAAGTGCTATACTGCAGCAATTACTGCTGGTGCTAGTGTTGTTTTAAATCTTTTCATTCACCTCTTTCAGTGTGCCACTGTAAATTCTTTTCCAGTGCTCATCATAAACACAAAGGTTGAAATTATAGCCTTATACAGTTCCTCAGAGTGTAAAGGACAACATAAGCGTCAAATAATTTTTATGAACCTAGAAGTATTGGTTTAATTTTTACCTGTGTGATGAGTGCATGTACTCTAGTCATATAGTACTCAACGTGTAGCTGCTGACCCTGGGAGGTAGTTATAGAAGATTGTCTGTTTACTTGGAGAAGCAAAGAAGCAGCATTAGTTTTTCTACCTAATAAATCAAATAGCTAATGTTTGATAGTGAAAAAAAAAAGTACTCTCAGTATTGTCCTCTGTGATAATTCTGAGTATACAAGATAATAAGAAACTGATCTAATGACGCTAAAACATTACAAAAATTGTTTTTACCTAAGTGTATATATTTTTTAAATGTTGAAATAACCAAAATACAAGTGGGACTTTTGCTTGTTACCAGTAAATAAATAAGTATATGCATACATATATAAGAAAGATGAGTAGTTACATTAGGCAGGATAATCGTAAAGGCCCTTCCAGTTCTAAAATTTGGTTCTGACTAATGAGAGGATTGTTTCAGGATCCACATCTCTTCTTGACCTTCTCCGTGATAGTAGATAATCATTATATGAGGACTAGGTCAAACTTTGCTGAGGGTGGAGTGTTCACTGTAAGCTAATGCTATTCAAAGGAGTCAGTCATAGCCTCTCTGGTCGTTACTCAAGAAGGGCACCTGGAATAGGAAAGGAAAGGGTTAGAGTAGAAAAGGCTTAGTAATTGTAGGAACTTGGAGTTGAGTTGTAGCCATGTGTAGGAAAGGGAGGACTTACAACTCCATCTAGAGAAGTAAACTTACACCTGCACTGAAATCTGCACAATTTCCTGGGAATCTCTTCTGTTCTGAGTTGAGACAGACGGATTATAGGATTCCATTGAGCAGACTTCAGAATGAGGACACTAAGATCAAGGGACCAGCCCTGAGATCAGATTTCCTTCCACTGCTTATTACAGTCAGTGATTCAGAAATTGTCTTTCTCTTTGCCAAGATGAAAGTGGCAGTGATTTTTCGTGGCCATAGTAATGAGACAGTCTTCATTCTCCTTTCAGAACTGATAAACTGAAAGATATACACATTCCTAATGATTTAAGCACAAACATTCAGTGAAGGTGTTCCCAGCCTTCACCTGGATAAGTTAGATTTTACACCATCTGTTTCTGTAGAGGAGAGCTACTTAGATATCTAGGGCAGTGACTCGTCATCAAATTGCTAAAGAAGTGATGTTGAATCGTGCCGTATGCAACAGCATGGGTGAAACTTGAGGACGTTATGCTAAGTTAGATAAGCCAGTCACAGAAGGACAAATACTGTGCCATTACACTTACATGAGGAATCTATAGTAGTCCAACTCAAAGAGACAGCAGAATGGTGGTGGCCAGAGGCTGGAGGGAGAAGGAAACAGGGTTGCTATTCAAGAGGTGTAAAGTTTCAGTTATGTATGATCAATAAGTTCTGGAGATCTGCTGTACATCATTGTGCCTATACTTAACAACAATGTATTATGCCCTTAAAATTTTTTAAGAAGGGTAGATCTCAAGTTAAGTGTTCTAAATAAGTAAATGATGTTGTTGGGGAGGGGCAGAGAAACACTTTTAACTTGGAAGATTTTAACAAATGTAAGAATTAAGAATTACCATTCCAGGATGGATACAAGTGCTGTCTCTCTTAATGTCAGTTTCTACAAGTGAGAGATGTACCTTACCTGCCTGGACAGTATAGACCTCCAGAATTACCTTTCTTTCTCTCTTCTGCTGAGGATGGAGGCCAAGAACCCCTGTCCCATCTGCTAACCTTCCCGATACCACCATCTCACTCTTGGCCTAGGAACCCAGAGCCCTGTTCCTTCCCTGGTTCTTGAAGTGAGATGCTCAGGAAAGTCGAAATTCAGATACTGCCTTGAAGTATGACCAAATATTTGAATGTTTAGTGTCCAAAGTTGATGAAATTGTCTGTTTTCAGATGTTTTACATCAATTGGTGGAGGAAGGGTGTATTAGTCCTTTTTGTGTTGCTATAACAGAAATACCTGAGACTGGGTGATTCATAAAGAAAAACAAAAGTTATTGCTTACAGTTTCTGAGGCTAGGAAGTCCAAAGTCCATCTGGTGGTGGCAACAGTGACACAGGGGTCTCACATTGCAAGATGGTGGAAGCAGAGAGAGCAGAGACTCTCTTCTTTTAAAGCCCTCAGAATCACACCCCTGACCACCATTTTTAATCCATGCAATATTGCACGGTCCTACAATTCAATCACCTCTTCAAGGCTCCACCTTTCAGTTACCATAATAGGATTTCCCACCTTCTTAAGAGTCAAAGGGCTAAGTTTCTAATACATAAAGCTTGGGGGACACAATTAAGCTTCAGTGAGTTTGGGGGGGATATAATTCAATCCACTACAAAGGTTGACAGACAAAAAGAGGACATTTTAAACCTGCTTTCCAGAGCGCCCCAAATCAGAAGAGACAGGTAGTGGCATGCATAAGTGCCAAGCACAGACAGGCCAAGAATTGGGAGCAACCAAAGAAAGGAACAGTGGCTGCCCAGGACAAAGAAGCCCAGTGAGGTACATGGTCAGGACGCACCTGATGTCACAGACCCTGAGAGTCCACATGGAATCTTTGAACAAGTTTTGGGTTCTGACAGTCCAATATTTAGATCCTAGCTCCGTATATTTTGACTTGAATGACATTACAAGTTATATTTTACCCCTGTGAGATTGTCTTCTCAGCTTTTAAAATTACCTCCCTACGTCACAGATTGTTGTAAGGTCTAAATGAGATAAGCATTTAAAGAACTTAGCACAAATCCCTGGTGTTTATGCCTACTCTTCCTTCAGTTCCTTTCATTTCTTCTCTGCCCTTGTCATTTCACTCCCTACCCCTCACCTACCCACTGATGCCCTCCCACCTCCATCCGACCTTCCCCCTGCTCAAACTGCAGCATTATCTTGGAGGGTGTTCTGAGCTGTATTGTGTCCCTTCAAAGTTCTTAGGTTACAGTCCTAATCCCCAGGACCCCAGAACGTGATGTATTTGGAGATAGGGTCTTTAAAGAGGTAATTACGTTAAAATGAGGTCATTAGGGTGGGCCCTAATCCAATATGCTTTGGTGCCCTAATAATAGGAAATTTGGATACAGAGAGAAAGTGATGTGAAGATACAGGGGGAGGTGGCTATTGCAAACCAAGGAGAGAGGTCACAGAAGAAAACAGCCTTGCTGACACCTTGATCTCCATCTTCTAGCTTCCAGAACTGAGACTTCTGTTTCAGCACCCAGTCTGTGGTACTTTGTAATGGCAGCCCTAATGACTAATACCGGTGTCTTGCTGAAGACTTGGAGTGGGGTGAGTGCCTGCTGTCGTAGCCCAGCAGGTGGGGCAAAGGTTGAGGGCAGCCGCTGGTCCCCTGTGGTGGAAGGAAGGTGTTTGAATGTTGTGAACTCAGTAGGCTTCCCTTAATACAGACTAGCTAGTTTTTGCAACATTGTTAATACTGTTATGCAAAGGCTTTTGATGGCTAATCTAGAGGCCGGACCACCGAGAAAACAAATCTGGACCATGACCTATTCTTGGTAAGAGACTGTGAGAAATGCCCTCAACAGTCCAAGGCCAAAGGATGGACACGGAGACACGAGGTACAGCGAAGCAAGACTTTAATTACGGTCTTGCAAGGTGTGGGTATCTCATGAGCAGGCACACGGAAAAGGGCTGTAGCAAGCAATTTATTCCCTAGTGTGCAAGTCCCTGCCTCCTCATTGGTCGGGGTGCACAATCTTCCCAGATGACGTCTAAGATCACCCCGATTTATTACCCCCCTGTAAGAAATTTCTCTGAGGGCTCAGGACAAGCCCGCGAAAAAGGCCCGCTGCTGAAACCCTGTGAAAGGAGAAACAGAATGGAATGAAGAGAACAATAAAGGGCTAATAATTCATCACCATCTCAAGGAGAACTTTATCCATTCAGCAACTCCCCAGGAATGGGCTGGACCGACTGGGGACAACTTTCAGCCTGGGCCTGAATTATTTCTGAAAATGAATCACTTAGATTATTTTCTTACAGAGACCTCCTGTATCTTGGTTTATATTTTTTAACTTACTGTTGTCCATTTTGTCCTTGCAGTTGCATTGTGCTATTCTGCAGGAAAAGGTCTCCAGTAATTCCCAGGCCATTTTCCAAGGTTGCCTGATAATTTCTAGCACATAGTTTAGATCAGTAGTTTGTTAGATATAAATTCTGGGGTAGAGACTGGGGAAATGCATCAGACCACCTGGGGGGGTCCTACTTCTCCCCAAGTTTCACAGCATTCCCCCCCCCCCCCAGTCGAGATTCTGATGCATGTCAGACCTTGGATCTGGATAGGACCCTGCAGGGTGGGACTGGGGGTGGGGTTGAGAGGAAAGGAGCTCTGGGAGGGGTGGGGTAAGGAAATAGTTTAAAATACATTGGGTTAGTTTCCTCTTGTCATATTATTTGGCCCACAGTGTAATTCATCTGCATTTTTCTGCTTATTCACACTTAAAAGGTCTTTTAGCAATTCATTCATAACAACTTAGCATTTTATTCTCCAGAAAATTTTTGCATTACTACTAGCTAAAAATTCAACGTGTATTGCTTCCCCTTGATTGCTTATAAAACTGTTAGGACTGAACTTTAGGGGACTCCTACTCTTAGCGGTATTTGTCTTCCATATTTAACTAACAGCCCTTAATATGTGGCAGATTCTATCCTAGGTGCTTTTGCTTTCCTAGTTTAATTCTCAAAACAGCCCTGTGAAGTAAACATTGAGGTAAAATTCAGAGAGGCTAAGTAACTTGGCCAAGATGAAACACGAGACAGGTGGCCTAGCCAGGATTCAAAGCTCAGTGAGGGGACATGGGAAAGAAACAAATACATAAAAGTCATTGCAGATTGTGTGAAGTGCGGCTAAGAAAGAATGTATTGCAATAGTGATTGTAGAGATGAACTAGACAGGAGATCCTCTGTGAAAAGCTCACATTTAAACTGCAACCTGAACAATGATAATGAGAAACAGGTGTGGAGTCAGGTGAGGAGCTTTTCTGACACAGTAAAGACACTAAGGCTTGGCGTGTTCTAGAAACAGTCAGAAGCTCAGCGTGGCTACAGCTTAGTGAACCTGGGGATTAGTGTTGAAAAGGAATCGTGGAGAAGAGGTACACAGGAGCTGAATCATGCCTGACCACTGAGGCTGAAGGAAGAAGACTGGACTTTATTGTAAATTCAGTGCAAAGCCTTGGAAGTGTTTTTAGTGAGATGACATCATTGATTTACATCTTGAGAGAGATCATGGTTTTCTTATTGAAAAATGAATTTTTAAGGAACTGTGTGGGGATCCAGTGAGGAATATAGATTGGCACAGTGTCTGTGGTTAGGCTGTTAGGAGTAATAGGATTGGCTTTTATGCTCATGGAGAAAGCACAAACTGGAAACTGTGTATTTGGGGTTCAAGCTTTGCACTGTTACCTTATCCTTAACCTTTGTTTCTATTCTGAAGCTACTTATCTGTCCTTGACAAACAGTTCGTACTAATCCACTGATAAATTTATTTTTAGAATGATTCTTGCCCTAGGTTTTTAAAAGTCAATAATTTTTTTAACACATCAAAGTAGGATTTGAGATAATTTTATAGTCAGAGGACCCCTCAAGATAAAGTGCAAGTTTTTGTTTAAACAATAAAATTAAAACACAGCTCAGCAGAGTATTATGATCAAGCTCACACGTTTGGGAGAATTGAACTAGAGTCCATGTCTCCTACTGCCCAGTTAAATGCCAGTGCAGAGGACCTGAGAGGGTACAATGTTAGCATATTTAAGAGGCAGGAAGCCTAGAGCAGCAGAAGCATCATGCACAAGAGGGAAGCAGTGTGAGATGAGGTTGGAGAGGAAGGCAGACACTGGAGTTAATAAAATTACAGTGACATATGAGGGCCACAAAGGAAAACAACAGTTTGATAAAGACTTTTAAAACGTGAGTAGATGTGTTGTAAAGAAATAAATTCAAAAAAAAAATATTAGGAAGAAAAGGATACACTTGGAATTAAGCTGGAAATATTAATGTGAATGTTTTATTTTTCTTATGTCCATCACTGAAACAGTCTAGCAGCAATGTCAATTTTGATCTCTAACACACTAAAAATGAACTAGAGCTTTTTGGAAAGAAGCTGAAAGGACAAAGGATTCTGCTTCAAGGGATTCCCACTGGACAGTTTTGTCAAAGAATTCACTGTCTATTTGACAAAGTGTTTCAAAAAGAAGAGCATAATTAATTTTGTTTATAGTAACTTCAGTACAGAGAATTAGCAGTAGGGAGGGTGTTGGCGACCTTGAGGAGAGTGATTGCAGGGGAATGTTGACAAAGAAACCAGTTGGAGTTGGTTGAGGAAGTAACAGGAGGTTAGGGGATAGAAACAGTGCCTTTGATGGATTGTTAAAATAGGTTTTCCTGTGAAAACGCCAGAAAAATGGGATGACACCTAGAAACATGAGGTCAGGGGAGTTTTTTTTTTTTAGGACAGTTGATATTAAAGCATATTTGTACTGATAATGGTATTTTTTTGTCTTAACCTTTTGAATCTGAGCTGCTTCTATTACTTAGTTGGAAATGTTTTAAAAATTACATCCTTGTTTTTTCAGTTAGTGTTAACTTCTAACTGAAACGATCTTATAAATGCTGAGCTTATTGAGCACAGGGATGGAGTCTTATTTACTATTTTGTTCTCAACAGTGTAAGCATAATTAGTCAGTGAATATTTCTCAATAAATGAATTAAAGATAAGCAGAAAAAGTAGAGCTTGGCTATAATGTTATCCTTAAGATTCACTCATTAGAAACAGATCTCTTAATCTTGGCATTCTTCATTGTCAGATTGCTTATGTGAGGCTAAGATGTATTCTGTGTCAGAATGAACCTGCAAATTTCATAGTGGTTTATATAGAAAAGTTACTGTATATAAGCAATGAAAATAAATTATTCCTCCAAAGGAGAAAGTTTGAATTTGAAGACAAAAAAAGAAAATTAAGATTAAGGAAAGAAATAAAAAGATCACAACAAAATACATTTGCAATAAAAATACCTAAACCAAATTGTTCTGGAAACAATTATGTAACTATTCTTTGCTAATTTAAGGAAGGGAAGTACGTTTTTTATCTATTATGAAGGCATATTTTATTATCTGAAATTTTTGATTTTAGACATATTTATGACTAAAAGTTTAACTAAAGTTACCATCAGTTTACTGGGCTACTACTTATATAGATATAGTTTATGTATAATCACCAAAGCCAAATTTTAAAAAATCAGTTGGTAAAAATATTGGACTGGAGTAATCTTTGAGATGATACCCTGCTTTTAATCAAAGTTGAATTTAAATCAATGTAGACTAAATCAGTTCTAATATTTTTGGAGCTCTTCAAAGAATAGGATTTGATAGCATTCTTAGGAAATCATATGGGTGTATAAATAAACTTAATTTGGGTAGGATTATTTATAGTCGGGTTTCTAGAGTATGGCAAAGGATTTTATTACTGTTTTCCCTCTAGCAGATACATAAAGATGTATTGTAGTTAATTTGTTAGATACAATTCTAATGTACTAATTTATAAAAAATAATAAACTTGTCTTGAGAACTCATACAAAAGATCAACACATATCTTCTTCTTAGTAAAAGATTTCCAGAGTGAAACTAAAGATTCAGGATGTGATGGTTAATTTTGTATGTCAACTTGGCTAGGCTCTAGTGGCCAGTTGTTTAGTCAAACACCAGTCTAGATGTTGCTGTGAAGGTATTTTTTAGATGTGATTAATGTTTAAATCAATAGACTTTGAGTAAAACAGATTACCCTCCATAATATGGGTGGGCCTCATCCAATCACTGGAAGGACTTAAAAGAGAAAAGATTGAGGTCCCCCTATGAAGGAATTCTGCCTCTAGACTGCCTTCGGACCCAGGACTGCAAGCAACATCAACTCTTCCTGCTCCAGCCTGTCTGCCTGCTCTGTAGACTTTGGACTTGCCAGCTCCCACAATCACATGAGCCAATTCCTTAAAATAAATATCTCTCTCTCTCTCTCTCTCTCTCTGTGTCTCCATACACATACACACATATACATATCCTATTGGTTCTTTCTCTGGAGAACCCTAATAACAGGGGCTGGAAAACTTTTTCTATAGAGGGCCAGATAGTAAATATTTTAGGCTTAATAGGCCATACTGTCCCTGTCTCAACTATACAACTCTGCCATTGTAGCACAAAAGTAGCCATGTAAATGAATGCATGTGTACATGTTTCAATAAAACTTTACAGAAACAGGTGA
Source organism: Galeopterus variegatus (assembly GCF_000696425.1). Taxonomy (NCBI): domain Eukaryota; kingdom Metazoa; phylum Chordata; class Mammalia; order Dermoptera; family Cynocephalidae; genus Galeopterus; species Galeopterus variegatus. The sequence goes on from NW_007726723.1 coordinate 284,936, forward strand.
CTGGTTGTATTTGGACCAGACGGTATAATTTACTGACCCCTGGATTAAATGATTGCTTGATAATTCAGGCAAAAGAGATAAGGGAAGTATACATTTTTGAGGATGTTTCATTCAAGCCCAGGTTGGATCAAGGAGCAATTTGTCAACCTTTTCTATATTACAGGTTATTACTTTGATTTATGGTTTCACTCTTCAACTGCAATTTTACCTGTTTTAGTTTTACACAAGGATTTTTTAAGGAACGATCAGTGCTACTACAAAAAACTATCACTCTTATCAATTCTTTTTTTTTTTTTTTCTTTTTTGTCCTTTTTGAGACCGGCTGCACCACGCTCAGCCAGTGAGTGCTGTGAGCGCACTGGTCATCCCTATATCGGATCCGAACCCGCAGTGGGAGCACTGCTGCGCTCCCAGCGCCGCACTCTCCCGAGTGCGCCACGGGTTTGGCCCATCAATTCTAAACTGATGACTGACCAATTCAGCTTTTTCTCTCATGCCCCACCCTGTTTCTTATAGGAATGATTAATGAGAGAGGAGGGGGATTAGGCAGAGACGATAGCCAGAAAGTAGAACTGGCAACCCAAACTGCCAGCCTTGGAGTATCTATGTCGGTTCCAGACTCCAAGATGTAATTCTTTTTTTTTTTTTACTGACCGGTAACGGGATCACAACCCTCGGTGGGAGCGCTACCGGGCCAGCCCCAAGATGTAATTCTTGAAGGCCTTAATTTTACTCTTGGCAAACAGGAATGCCTCTGTTAACTCTTGTAATAATTTATCATCCCCACTTTCTTCCTATATATCATCAGTGCTAAGAAAGTGCTATGATTCTTGTACCACAGTTAATCAGGGAAGAGTTTTAAGTTCTAGAGTTATTGGAAGATTAGAAATCTCTAAAGCTAAGTATTATCATTGTAGGACATGGACCAGAAAGAAATTGGGCTAATCCAAGATAAAATTAGGCAAATAAGTTTTAGAAATGAAAATTAAAATTCTGACCCATGGTGTTACTATTGTCCTCATATTGCGATGGTCACCAGATGTACAAATGGTTTTAAATATTTTAGTATCATAACAACAGTGCTCTTACACCCAAGAGTAAATTGTGTCCAGCTTCTTTGAGATGAATGTAAGATTTAGGCATATATATTTTAAAGTAATTGTTTTTATTCATTAAGTTAAACAGTATCACATCTGAAATAGATCTCACTTTTGCAAGAAGTTTCCACAAGCACTAACTGCTGCGTCAAGGCTGTAGCTTTCATGTCTCATCATTGCACTGTGGGGAAGGATGAGTATCACCTTTTTACTTATACTAAAGTTTCTGGAGTGACATCTGTACAAAAAGGTAACTGACTTATTCAGACTTAGATTCTTTTTCACCTTTATTTTCACTTGTAAAGTCTATTTTCATTCAAAATTTTGCATGTATTTCTCTCAAAAGCCTGTGCAAATGTTACTTTTCTCTCCGTAATTGTTCTTCATTTCTAGCCTCCTTTCCTATATGTTATAGTTAATATTAGCAGGATTAAATAATATAATTGTTTGTGTATTTGGCAGGCTTACTATGTGCCAGGCACTATGTTAGGAACATTTCATACATTACCTCTTTTAATTGTCACAATAGCCCTAACGATATTGCTATTGTTATTATTGCACTCATTTTACAATGGAATAAGTGGAAGGGCTTGTGCAGGCTGGTATGTAACAGAGAGGAAATTGAACTTGGCCTGTTTTTGTCCAGAGCATTTGCTCTTTAGTACTGTTATGCTTAGTATTAGTCTCTTTTTCTTTTTTTCATTGCATAATTGAATTTTATTTTAAACCAATAGGCAATAATATAGAGTAAAAAACATGAGCGTTATTAAAATCATGGTAGCAAAAATGAGAGAAATATCAGCTTACAGAATATTGTATCAAAAGGTCTAAACAGTGCCATAAGAAAGAACACAGAACTAAGAGCTAAACTTGGAAAAGTAGACAAAATGCTATGATATCCTTAAAATATTGTTCACCTAAAAATTCCAAGAAAATAGATAGAATAAATAACTACTATGGCACCTTAAATAAATTTAGTAATATGATTGGTTTTGAAATAAATACACAAAGGTCCATATATTTTCCAAAGTAAATTGCAACTTTCCATAAGAAATTACTAGGAAAGAAAAAAATGGATATAATAAATATATAAGCATTATTGACTAGTGTGTGAAGATACTGGGGTTCTCAGAGTGGTTTTTTTTTTTTGTGATTGATAATGACAATCATTTAATTTTTTTTACTGTAATTTGAAATGTGTATCAAAATATTTAGGAATTGTGCTCATCCTTTGATCCATCAAAGATAGGTCTCTCTTTCATTTTGGCAAATCAAACTAAAATAAGTAAAAGCCTAAGGAAAAAACAAATGGGGAGCGGGGGAAGCTGTAAACTCATAGAAAATTTCTATTTTCAAAGTTGCTCAAAGCTCAGTTGAAGCCATTTTCTCCCTCAACCTTTTTCTTTTTGAAGGAACATGAACCTCCTTGTCTTCTCCCCTCTCTCTTTAGAGAGGTATTTTCTTCACTTATGGAGAAATATGCTAGCAGAGAAATACAGAAAAGATTTCTTTTGAGTTAATCAATTACTAGTTGAGTTTCTACAGCGTGCTAAGCTAACAGGATAATAGAAGTAACTTCTTGAGGTTTTCATGCCCACGGAAGAAAGAATGAACATTTCTCATAAGTCTGCTTTGATATACCATTTTCATGTGATTCATATTAGTTGTGTTTTTGTCTGTTTAAATCACTGTTTTGTTCAGTAAACATTTATGGAGCAGATGCTCTATGCCAATTATTGTACTTTAATGAGGAATTAATTTTAATATGATCCCCTAAAACCCAAAGCCATAATGATTTTGTCACATTCATGAAATTTTAAAATTGAAAGTAAAAGAATTAATGTGCTGCCCATTTTGATTTTGAGTAAAACTCATTTGCTTCAATAAAAACTCAGTAAATCTCAGTTTTCTTTTAATAGAAAATAGAAATAACTAATTAATTTGCCTAAATAGCTAGTTTAAGAAAATGTGATAAGAATGGTTATAAAACATTTGAGATTTCTCTATTGTACAGTTGGAGAATAAGTATCAGCATAATTTTTAAATAGACCAAACTGAAATTCTATCTGTGAAGTAAATAATAAAATTAGGGCTGGCCCGGTGGCGCACTGCGCTAGTGCGCCGCTTGGGAAGCGCGGAGGCGCTCCTGCCGAGGGTTCGGATCCCACATACAGACCGGTTCCCGCTCACTGGCTGAGCGAGGCGCGGGGGCAACACCGAGGGTTGCGATCCCGTTGCCGGTCCCGGTCCGGTACGGGGGCGACACTGAGGGTTGTGATCCGTGGCCGGACATGGAAAAAGACAAAAAATAAATAAATAAATAAATAAAAATAATAATAATAATAATAAAATTAAATAATACTGGATGAAGCCTCAAAATTCACATTAAAACCCAGTAGTTATTTTTGGAAGATACATCATAAATATGTCTAGTACTGTTATTTAATTCTCATGTTGATATAAAAAAGCAATTTATATTTGATTATCATCTATATTTTTCAAAACTAAGTCTGTATTTTCCATATACAATATTACCTTTATATACATATATACTAGAAAAGTATTTGAGGCTAACTAGCAACCTTTTCTTAAACAGTCACTTATAAACAAAAATATTTGCATTTGAAAATAATATTGTATTTTATCTGTTTTTACACAATGAGAAAGGAAACTTTGAAATTGACAACTCTGCCATTAAACTGAAAATTACAGGGTGAATTGCTGACTTACAATTAAGTAAACATGTTTGTGAGAACATTCATTTCCTAAGTATCATAAAGCAAAACCTAGTATAGTCCATGGATCTATTAATAAAATGTTAATTTGAAATCTTTGATACTGTTATTTATCAGCAAATAAGTCATAAAATTTGCTAGTATTTATAGTTAATACACAACTTTATTTGCAACATGTATAACAGATAGAAGATTACTGTCTAGAATATATAAAAGGCTCTCAATAACTAAAAGATAAGTAAACCAATAGGAAAGTTCCCCGAGGCCATCTGTAAGTCAATGATGATCCGTGCCTGCCCTTCCCATTCTGGATCAGAAATGTGAAAGAGAATTTGAACCTAGGAAACATTTCAAGATGCCTTATCAAGGTTGCTAAGAGATCTGGAAACCTTAGATTATTTGGGCTAAAAGGGAACATTTAAGGGGGACACAATAACTTTATATACGTGAAGGTCTGTGTTGGGCAGGAATCTCAGATTCTTCTCCCCCTTCCTGTGCAGGTCATGAGTCAGGTAATTGAAAGAAGACCCTGGCAGCTTTATGCAAGGTAGACATACTTTATTCTTCAGATGTGAGCTTCACAGACTTGCTTAATTCCTCCAAGACAAGCTCAGGCTCATCCTTTGATCCACTGACCCTCCATGCTCTGCTGTGCTCTGCTGACCAGCAGTTCAGAGCAGTTGTCTTTTTGATATCACAAGTACACAATGGTGGCCACAAGCCAAATGCATAACATAACTACAACAAACGTGCCGAATCAGTAAATGGACACATTACACTACTTTTATAACTTGCTTCTAGTGGATGTGCTGAATCTTGCCCATTTGTAACAGATGTGAGGCGAATGAACCTGACTAAACTTTTCTTTATTTTACACTGGTTTTACTTTCCTTACAGTCTGTCATTTAGATTTTTTTATTGCTACAGATTCAAAGCCCAGATACCACAGGTAGAAGCCACAAAGAGATAAATTTCAGCACACTATACGGACTAATTTTCTTATTCTTGAGCAATCCAATAATGGCCCGCTTTCCAAAGCCATGGGCTTCTGCTGGCTCTAGAAATGCTTAAACTGACATTCAGTAGTTCTCTTGGGAAGGAGGTTAGTTGGATCAGGTAATCTCAAAAATCTCTCACATTACCCTCTGATTCCAGTGCTCCTTAAGGCAATGGCATTTCATTCCAGGATTAAGACCTAGAATCCCGTACCCTTTTAAAAGCTGAGTAGGAACGAAAATACATAAAGTCAAACCTTGCCTTGGTACAGCTGAGATAGGTCAAAACTTTCAAAAGACTTTAATACAGAAGAAGCCCAAATGGGAATCAAAACAAATAGACAATAGGAAAGGTAAGAAAACTGGATTTCTAAAACAGTTTCTTATCCAAGCTTGTTTTAGCTCTTGTGGCCCCTGTCCTAATCTACCTGCTACCTTGGAATATTTACAACAACCCCTAAGGGATGGCAGTTTTCCATGCAATGCCTGGGCCCCTCATTGTACAATCAGGGGCAGTTAGAGTCACTGGGCATAAGAATTTGTAGTTTGAAAAATTTGAAGAGTATGTGCTGTGGACACAACATTTTACTCTCTGTGGGAAGCTAACTAGGTGGTTGCCAATTTATAAAGAGCAATAAATGTCTCTGGAAATGTAATGACCTGGAGAACACTGCATTTATCTGTACTCTGTAGCTGGAAGGAAAACCAATAAACCAGCAGATAAAGGAATAAGACCCACAAGGCACACACTTGCAGAGTTTTGTTTTGCTGCGTGGGAGTCCGGCTAAAGTGCGCAGTAGAGGCGTGGCTGGCTGTAGCCGTCCATCTCCCTTCTCCACCCTCTCTCCACACAGTGCTCACCGCTCCTCTAAATAAAGTTGAACAAATATTTTTAAAATGTTGGTTTGAAGGGAAGCCAAATTATTAACCTACTTAAATGCCTTATGACTCTGTCAGGCCCTATATTTGCTGTAAGCTTTGTATAACCAATTATCTATCTTCTTTTTTTTTTTCTATTTATTTCTGTAGTGTCCATGGAAAACATTGGTGAACAAGGTAAAATATATTATATTATTGTTATAGATATAAAATTTCAAAATAGTTTGAAAAAACAAATTGCATTCTTTAGACTTGGTTGGGGTTAGTAAGTTATTCTTTGAGCATTTGGAGATGGACAGGGTGAAAGACAGCTCATTTCTCTAAGTCCTGAGACTGAATTCTCTCAGACCCTTGGCAAAGAACTCTATTCTGAAATGGCCAGAATTGTGCCAAAGATTCTTATGGCTTCAAGTTACAGGTACATCAACAATCTCCTGTCCCATTTCAGAGTATTACCCCATAACTGAGCCACCTACATAATTCATGAAAAATATCATTGGCTCTAGTCATCTCACAATGATTTAAGTGCCTTATTGGATAATACAAGTTTTTAATAATTATAAATATAAGTATCATCATTCTTTAGAATAATTAAAAATTGCTATTGAAGTTTTAAAACACCAACCACTGTATTTTAAATTAGCATATTTTATTTAACTATATCTTACAGAATTAAGTTGTATATTATTGTATTACCCAGAAAGAATCACTATCACAATATACAAAATTAATATTTAAAATTTGTGCAGTACTTCAAGATTTTAAAACACCACACAAAGTGTGTTTATATACGTTACCTGAAAAAAATATTCAGAATGCTTTTCTTAACAATTGTCCCATGTGGTAGATAAGACACTTGAACTCCCACTGAAGGAAATCTTTGTCTAGATGGTTTCTATTTAAATATGTTGTCATTACACCAGTTTTGATTAGAACTAAACAAATAAGCGAACAGCTTCTCGCATAGGAACTGCTTTTGTTTATCTATGTCAGTAAAGCAAAGTTCTTAAAGCTGAATATTTTAACATTTGTTTAATGCTGTATTTACTCTTTAAAATTGCAGGCATAACCACCTTATTTTTACAATATAGGAATTTAGGAAATGTTAGCCAATTTGCTAATAGATGGACCTGTCTACAGATGGGAGGGTTCTATTCATGAGCATAGGTCTAATTATGCATTTAGGGGTTTTTCTTGTTTTTTTGTTTTTAACTCTTATCTTTAGGTATATATTTATTGAGTTGTGCTTATTCTAGTATGATGTAAATGAACTTCCAATTATAATAAATTGGAAGCTTGGTTATTGTAAAAATAAGCAGATCTTTTGTGAATACCATGGTTTAGTATGTATTTGCACATTACAATAATGATTATGTTTCTCTCATTTTAGTTGTGTGCCTGATGGCCTATCATCTACTTTTTGCAATGTTTGTCTGGTCGTACTGGAAAACTATCTTTACGTTACCAATGAATCCTTCAAAAGAAGTAAGTTAAAATATTAGTAAAGTTATCCTAAAGATAGAAATCAATAATACTGATGTCTGCAGAATGAATTTTATTCTTTTTATTAATATTTCTAACTAATTGAGTGAAGTGACTTTTGGATTTTTTTTAAAAATTAATGTGTGTTGATAAATACTTGAATTTCCACCTGGTAAATATTTTGTACCAGATGAGTGTTATATTTCTCACATTAAATCTGTTATGCATTCCATTTCTACTTTAGAGTCAGACATCAGGATGGATGGATAGACATAGACAGATGTAGATATATAGATGGATAGCTGGAAGGTAGACAACATTCTATTATAATTATCATACTAAAGATGTGTTAGTTGGCTGTCAGCAACCAGAAACGACAGCAACAACAACGAAATAATGGTTTGACTAATCTCTCTACATTCAAAAAGTGTGTAACTAGTGCACAGCTTCCAGGTATGCAGGCTCCTTCTATCTGGATGCTCAGCCATGTGTAGCCTCCATTCCCAAGGTCACCTCTTGGCCTAAAATGACTGCTCTAGTTCCAGCCATCACATCTACCTTCCATACAGCAGGCCAGACAAAGTAGAAAAGAGGAGAAGTAAATGTCCTTCCCTTCAAAGACACTTTCTGGATGTTGCTGATGCCATTTCCACTTACGTTTAGAACTTAGTTATGTGGCCGCATCTACTCACATGGAATGCCTGCATGAAGTCTTTATTCTCAATGGCCATTTAACCACTATAGAAGAGAAGAGTGGTTATTGGGGGACAGCTAGCAATCTCTGCTGCAGAAGGTTTTAAGTAGACTGATATGATCAAATTGTCATTTTGAAAGATCATTCTATTTGTTTCTGAACATTTCATCCTGGTTAAATGTTTATGGAGCAAAGGGCTGTGTCTTACTCATTTTTGTATCTTTGGCCCGTAGTCCAATACATGTTTGTTGAATAGAAATAAACGTGGCTATCAGTATTAACAGTGGAGTTTTAGTAGGGCAAATTAAGAAGAAAAAAAAGGTATTACTGTAGATTGGCATCACTGTAGATTGTTTCCTGAAGTAATCAGTTTGAAATGATGTGGTCAAAAGGCCAATAAATATGCTATTTGGTCTGGAGAAAGATGTTAAAAACAAAACCACAGATATTTTCACAGAATCAATGGTATGCCTCACCAAGAATACTTTATATACAGCCTTTTTTATTTTGCTCTTGACTTTTTTTTTTCTTCCCTCTTTTACCTCCCTCCTACCATATTTGCTTCTTTCCATCGTCTCTCTTACTCCCATCCTGACCTTATAGTGTGTGAGTTTCAGGGAAAATGCTGACTTCTGTCATAGGGAATCTCATCCATTCTGGTGGTTTACTTACAACCTCTGTTTTGATATCTCCCAAATCTATTTCCAGTTCTGGACTTCCCTCTGAGTTTCAAACTTATTATGTATCTTTCTGCCAAACACAACTCCTTCATCATTCTGGACACCTCAAATACAAAAACATCAACAACTGAAGTTGTCACCTTCTCCTTCCCCCACGTGACTCATCTGTTTCTTGTGTTGATTAATGCCACTGCCATCATCTCATCATTCAAGCCAGAAGCTTGGCAACTGGGCTTAAATCCTCCCTCTTCCTCACCCCTTCCCCACTATGCAAATCCTGTTGATGTTTTCACTTCCAGATTTTTCTTTTTTTTTAACTCCAGCTCTGTTTTTAATCATTGCCCTAATTCAGAATCTCAGAGATTTCCCTTGTCCGAGACATTGTAGTCTTCTCCTGTGGTGTCCTCTGTTTACAGTCTTATTGCTTTTTGGCCTTTTGGCTAAGATCAAGTGTTTATAGTCTTGCCTACATTTCCTTCCCAGAACCCCACAAAAATTCATCCTCTACCCTGAAGCTCAAGTGATCCGTCTAAAACAAATTCAACACATTCATTCTACTCCTTTACTCTGTGACTTCACGTGTCCCCACAGGGTAATGTCCAGTCTCCGTTGACTAGCAACAATGACTCTCATCTAAACTTCTGACTTTCTACTTTATACTCTAGTAGTTCTTAACTACATGTAGTGTCCTGTGTACGCCATGGCAGGATTATCTTTCAAGAATATTCTTATCCTCTTTCTCATCAAACTAATTCTTTCTATCCACACTAGCAGCACCTTCTTGGTATCCTTTGCTAGTTCCTCATATCTCTTGGACACCTAAAGCTTTGGATTATCTCAAGCCTAATCTCTGGACCTGTTTTCTTATATGTCTACCTTTGTTCCCTTGTTGATTTCATTTAGTTGTATGACTTATATATCATCTCATTGCTATAGCTCTCAAGTTAATACATTAGCCTGGTCCTTTCTCCCAAACTTGACTCATTTTCAGCTACCTATTTGACATCTATTAGGAATTTCAAATTCAGCTTATCTGAAAACAAACTTCTGATTTCTCACCCATTTCCCCAATCCTCCAATTCCTAACATTTTCCCATCTCAGTAATGAAAACTCCATTTTTCCAGTTGTTCAGGATGAAACCCAGGAGTCATCCTTGGCTACTCTTTTTCTTTCAGACCCCACATCCAACCAGTCAGCAAAATCTGTAGGCCAACCTTCAGAATATGTCCACAGGGTGAGCTCATGCCCCCTCCATTGCCACCACCCTGGTCAAGCCACCATCAACTCTCATATGTATGTAGTAGCCTCTTCACAGATTTCCTTGCCTTGGTTCTTGCCCCCTTCTGTGTATTTTCAACACAGTAGCCAGAGTGATCCTTTCAAAAGATAGGACAGATCATATCATTTGTCTACTGAGAACTTTCCTGTGATATTTGGGGTTTCTCTGAGTAAAAACCTCATTCAGTATTGTGGCCTACAAGGCTGTTCATGGCCTGGACTGTACCCCCTCTCTGACCTACTCTTCCCCTCTTTAGTGCTGCTCCAGTCACATTGGCTTCCGTGCTGTTCCATCAACATGCTAATCATGTTCCTCCTTCAGGGGCCTTGAAACCCACTATTTCCCCTTGACTTGGAGCACTCTTCCCACAGATAACTACATGGCCAGGTCTTCATGTCTCTGCTCAAATGGTACCTGATAAGGGTTTTTAGGACCCCTCTATATAAAATAGCAACCCTTCTGTCCTTGGCATTCCCTACCTTGCTGTATTCTCCATGGCATTTACCGTCCTGTAACACACTCTATATTCATCTGTTCATGCCTTTTTTTTTTTAATACCATCACTAGAATGTAAGTTCTACAAGGACGTGAACTTTATCTGTGCTGTTCACTACACCATCATCAGTGCCCAGAGCAGTATCTGACATGTAAAAGGTACTCAGTAAATATTTGTTAAGTGATTAAAAAAGTAAGGAAGATGTTATGTGTACAGATGCAGGTTTATGTTTACAGCTTTGGCAGGATGCCGAGATGACTTGTGACTTCTCCTAAAGTTGTATGTGAGATCATCAGCTAAGAAGGAAGGCAGAAGTGGGTTGATTGAGGTTTGAGAGAGCAGAGAAAGTTTGAAATAGTAGTTGGAGAGAGAAGAAAAGTGAACTGGTGCAGAAATAGAATAACATACTATTGAAGGAGCAGTCAAAATTGATGACAGTACTAGGATTTGTGGGATGATTTTTCTATAAAAGACACATGCCTTATTCAATTCATACAACTGTGTGACATAGGTATTATTTATTACCATTTTACAGATGGAACCGTTGGCTCAGAACATTAAGCAGTTACCTAGGGCATCTAGAGCTAGTGTGTGGCAGAGCTAAGATTCAAACCAAAGTCCTTTTGATCATTAAGGCCACACTTTTTTCACTATACCATACTCTCATATGGAGAGTAGACACCACAGCAGGGATGGGGGTGGGGGAGGATGCCCAGGACATCAATTGGAGCATCAGGAAAAGATAGCGAAATTTCTATTTATATATTATTCTTTTAGTGTTTCCTTTTTTTTAAAGATTGATATACAAGGTACATAATAGCTGATAGGTCATATGTCAATAAACAAATACTCACATATTAGCAGTGTGGTCTATTTTAAGATTTTCTCCCAGTATAACAGTAATATAACTGCACTAGGCAAAAAGACAAAGAAAAATTTCATGACTTCAACCACTTTACATTTTAAATTTCTTCCTAGTTATTTTTGTATTCAGAGTGTACCTGTTCCAGTTTTTTTCACTTAATAGTTCATTATTGGTTTATTGTCATTTTTAATAACAGCATAATATTCTCACTGAAATATATAAAAATGTACTTAGTCACATCCCAACTTGGATTTGTAGACTGATTCCCAACTTTTCATATTATAAATAATGCAATAGCATTAACACGTTTGTACTTAGAGCTTTACCCATAGTTTGGATTATTTCCTTAATATAAATTCTCAGAAGTAGAATTACTAGATCAAGAAAATTTAAGTCACTTGCCAAATTGTTTCTCAAAAGGATTGTAGCAATTTACCACACTACCAGTTTTATCTTACCCTTGGCATCCCATTACATGTTGTTATTAAGAAAATTCTTTGCTGCCAGTTTAGGGCAAAAAAGTTTTATATTTTATTTTGTACATTTTAGATACTAATGAGGTTATGTTTATTTTTGTCCTAAGTGAAAAACAGCAAAAAAAGAAATACAGTTCTGTGAATTTTGTTTGTTTGTTATTAGATCTTAGTTTTTACTCTAATTTGAATATTCTTTTAAAAGTATACTGTCCTTTAATCTGAAAACTGTATGTAAGATCTTGTTTTCTAATAACATTCTCCAGTAAAAGGAAGGCAAGCTCCTTGGAGAAATGGCTGACTCTAGGAGTATGACAGGAAGTATTCAAGATGAGCCTGGAGTATCTTGTAGCGCCAGAAAGTAAGGAAGTGCTCAAAAATGGAAGGAAGAAAGGAAAGAAGGGAAGGAGGGAGGAAGGAAAGAAAAGAAAAAAGAGAAAGAAAGATGGGTCTATATCAAAGGGACACAGGACCCAACTGAAAGAACTCCCAGTGACAAAGCTGGAACAATTTGAGCAACAAAAATAAAGTGGTGTTGGATTATTACCCAAGTATAAAATAGGTATCTGTGAGACTACTGTCATAAATTCATAATTGAATGAATAAATAAGTAAATGGGGAGAAGAGAAAAATCTCTCTTACAGAAAAATTCCAAATAATTTAGGTTAATACTGTACCCTCAAAGAGGGGGGAAATAAATCCGCATTCTTTAAATGTGAGCTGTGTATGCTGAATTCCTTCCAAAGAGTACAGGATGGAAAAGGGGAAATAATGAGTAACTCTACAGTGGAAAAACCTGACAAAAAACTCCCTCCACCAGATGATCAAGGTTAACATCAACAGTGATAGGTCATGATGATAGTATGTACCCTTGATATAATGGCATAAGAATGGCACTTTACCTCTGTGATCTTCCTTCCCAAAACCCATAACCCCAGTCTAATTATGAGGAAAAAATTCAGACAAATTTCAACAAAGGGGCATCCTACAAAATACCTGAACAGTACTCCTCAAAACTGTTGAGGTAAAAAACAAACAAGGAAAATCTGAGAAGTTGTCACAGCCAAAAGGAACCTAAGGGGATATGACAATTAAGTGTACCTGTGGTATCCCGGATGGGATCCTGGAACAGAAAAAGATATTCAGTTAAAACTAAGGAAATCTGAATAAACTATGCACTTTAGATAATAATAGTGTGTCAATATTGGTTCATTAATGTACCAAATGTACCATGTTACTATAAAATGTTAACAATGTAGGACTTCGTGAGGGTGTATGTGGGAACTTTATACTACTTTCTCAATTTTATTGTAAATCTAAAGTGTTCTAAAGAAAATAAAACTATTTAAACAAAAACAAAACAGCACATATCAACCCACCAAAGCACTGCCACATCTGGGGATTGGAGGCAGGTCAGGTACGTTACCTGCTCCAGCCTGAGAGATCTTACATTCCTTCAACTCTGCAAACAGCATCTTTCTTCAAATCTGTGATGTGACATGCCTTTGTGCATAACAGTGTTTTTTTTTTTTGGGGGGGGGGTAGTGGGGAACCATACATTTGGTATATTCCAAGGTAAAAGTAGATTTTTTGACATCTGCGTTATATGAGTAACAATTGCACCAACCTTTATTTGTTTTTTTGAGCTAATGCAGGGTGTTATGTTTATTTATTAATAAAAGTATTAAACATACTAGGGAGTCTTCTGGTTCTAGCACTCACTAGAACCTTCCACTAAGGTGAAAAGGATCCAGAACTCTGTAAGAATAGGTAATAAGAAGGTTGATGATTTTAATCTATTTGACTGTTATTGAGTCTTTTACTAAACTAACTTACAATGCCAGGTTTTAAATTAATTTTAGAAATGGGAAGAGAGGAATACATCTGCCTGAATAATAGGAATCGTGGTTCTGAGAATGGAGAGTTGAAGACTGGAATATAAAATTAGTTTTTCCCTGAATGCAGTGATCCGACCTAGGCCTACTGGTATTCACTCCTTTGTCCATTCCACAACTTACTTTTTGTTTTGTTTTCCTTTGTTTATTCACTTCCTTTTTTTTTTTTTTTTAATTTTATTTTGTCGATATACAATGTGGTTGATTATTGTGGCCCATTACCAAAACCTCCCTCCCTCCTCCCTCTCCCCCCTCCCACCCAACAATGTCCTTTCTGTTTGCTTGTCGTATCAACTTCAAGGAATTGTAATTGTTATGTCTTCTTCTCCCCCTGGGTTTTTTTTGTGTGTGTGAATTTATTTATTTTTAGCTCCCACCAGTAAGTGAGAACATGTGGTATTTCTGTTTTTGTGCCTGACTTGTTTCACTTAATATAATTCTGTGGAGGTCCAACCATGTTGTTGCAAATGGCAGTATTTCATTCTTTTATATACCAGAGTACTATTCCATTGTGTAGATATACTACATTTTCC
>NW_007726723.1:300107-300411 GCF_000696425.1 Galeopterus variegatus
TGTGCTTTTGGGGTCGTATTAATGAAGTCGGTGTCCAGTCCTACTTCCTGAAGTGTTTCTCCTATGTTTTCTTTGAGAAGTTTTATTGTTTCAGGGTGTATATTTAATTCTTTAATCCATTTTGAGTTTACTTTAGTGTATGGTGAAAGGTATGGGTTTGGTTTCATTCTCCTGCATATTGATATCTAGTTCTCCCAGCATCATTTGCTAAACAGGCAGTCTCTTCCCCAGTGTATAGGCTTGTTGCCTTTGTCAAAGATCAGATGGCTGTAGGTGTGTGGGTTGATTTCCGGATTCTCTATTC
>NW_007726723.1:301221-325175 GCF_000696425.1 Galeopterus variegatus
TTTTTTTTTTTTTTTTTTTTTTTTTTTGGTGGCTATTGTAAATGGGCAGGCTTTCTTGATTTCCCTTTCTGCATATTCACTATTAGAGAATAGAAATGCTACTGATTTTTGTGTGTTGATTTTGTATCCTGCTACTGTGCTGAAATCATTTATCAACTCCAAGAGTATTTTTGTAGAGGCTTTAGGCTGTTCGATATATAGGATCATGTCATCTGCAAACAGGGACAGTTTGACTTCATCTTTTCCAATCTGGATGCCCTTTATTTCATTCTCTTCTCTGATTGCTCTGGCTAGTACTTCCAACAGTATGTTGAATAGGAGTGGTGAGAGTGGGCATCCTTGTCTAGTTCCTGTTCTTAAAGGGATAGCTTTCAGCTTTTCCCCATTCAGGATGATATTGGCAGTGGGTTTATCGTATATGGCTTTAATTAGGTATAGACGGAAAGTTTCTCAACATAATTAAAGGCATATATGATAAATCCACTGCCAATATCATCCTGAATGGGGAAAAGCTGAAAGCTTTTCCTTTAAGAACAGGAACCAGACAAGGATGCCCACTCTCACTACTCCTATTCAACATAGTGTTGGAAGTACTAGCCAGAGCAATCAGAGAAGAGAAGGAAATAAAGGGCATCCAGATTGGAAAAGATGAAGTCAAACTGTCCCTGTTTGCAGATGACATGATCCTATATATCGAACAGCCTAAAGCCTCTACAAAAAAACTCTTGGAGTTGATAAATGATTTCAGCACAGTAGCAGGATACAAAATCAACACACAAAAATCAGTAGCATTTCTATTCTCCAATAGTGAATATGCAGAAAGGGAAATCAAGAAAGCCTGCCCATTTACAATAGCCACCGTTCCACAACTTATAATGGGTGGAGTGCTTACTGTGAGTCAGGACTTGATCCCTGCCCTTGTGGAGTTAAATGCTTATGGGAGAAATAGGTGAAGGACGAGTGAGCAAACATGGTAATTTCAAATTGTGGTATATACACGAAGAAAGCATACGTGGAACTGTTGGGGAGTATGACAGGAAAAGGGACAGGATAGTCTGGGTACTCACCCAAGTAAGGGAATCACAGAAGTTTTTCAAAAGGATGACACCAGGAAAGTGTGAAGGAGCCATCCATAGAAAGAGTGTGAAGAATAGTATTCTAGGCAGAGGAATTAGCATGTACAAAGTTGATGGATACTTTCTCTGGAATGACCCAGCTGTTTATTGACTATTGTAGCATTACAACATCATTTGGTGTTATACCTTTTATATCAAACATGTATTTCCAAACAAAATACCCAGTTCTGTTAAGACCATCAGTACACGTGTTTGTCAGTGTCTTTTTTTTTTCTTTCAAAACAGTTAACAGCACGTTTTTAATTTTAAAGTAGTGTCATCTACCGGTGCATGATGCCCAACCTAGATTTCTTAAGTATGAAAGAAAATCTGGGAAATCTTCTGGTAACCAGTGTGATTGCATATGATAGATCAATAAGCAATTTCAATTTTTCCACACTTCTTAAATTCTGTTATTAAGATCTCAAAGGTGACAATGTCTTCATCGCATCAGCTTCCCATTAAAGTTTTTTTCTAGAATAACTTTAAAAACAATGGAATGAATCCTAAGAATCTGTTATTCAATTGGGAGATAGTTTTCCACCTGTTGGAAATGTGGTTCCCAACCTTTTCTGTGTTTCTGTGATACTTGGAGCTGCTGCTACTCCTGCCTGGGCTGCAGGATCAGGCTGCAAGGTCCTTTTCTGGGCTTCCACATTCGACACTACTCATAGCCCTGCACCACCCTCATTTACATATGCTAGCAGTCAGAATAGTTGTGTAAATGGACTTCATTTTTTTAATCTGAAGATTTAAGGTAGCAAGCTAGTGAGGAGCGACTGATAAAAAGGATACATTAAGCTTTAATAAATGGGGCCTTCACTTTTTATTTGAAAAAGCACTGGTTGAACTGTAATTGGGAAGACTATGAAATTAATGAATAGGTAAGAAAATGCTGTGAACTTATAACAAGAGGAGTAGTTAATCTAGAGAATCCTTTTTTCAAATACCTTAGAAACTCATAAGAAGTCTAACTGTAACATATCTACTAGTTTAATGCTAATAAATTTGATATATTAATTTAGAATAATTCATATTATATAAATTTTCTACTTAGAGAAAACTTCTCTCTGTTTTTTTTACCTTAATGGATCTGAAATTTTATGGTAATATTAAACGAAAGATCATGCATGCAGAAATATTATGGTAATTTTAAAATTATTTACATTTGAAAGGTAGAGACTTCTTTTTGTTTTTAAAGTAACCTCAGTAGAACTGTCAACCCCTAAACAAAGATTTTTAAGTTTTATTTCTCTGAGGATAAAGTTTGAGGCTCAAATATCATGACCTAACTTTCACCAAACTGTTTTTCTTTCTTTCATTGACATACTTATATCACTCTTTAAAAACTTTTTAAAATTTTGTAAAATATTTCATACAAAAAAATATATACAATGCAAAATTTAAAGAAAAATTAAATGAAAACATCTGAACAATCACCCAGCCAATATATAAAATATTATTTATGTTTTCCATATCTCCTGTGTAGTTCCCAGTTGTATTTTCCTATGTTCCTAAAGAAGTAACAACCATCATGCATTTTATGCTAATTATTCATTTGTTTTTCTTTATAATGTTATCACATTTATATGAGTCCCTAAACAATAACATGTATATTCTTTAGCATGCTCGTTTTAAAATTTTATATGAATGGAATCATTCTGTATATGTTCTATAAGATGATTTGTTGTTATTCAACATTATGTTGAAATTCTTTCTTTGTTATAACCAGCCGTAGTTCATTAATTGTCAAGTGCCAATAGTATTCCATTATTTGGATATGCCACACCTCAACTTATTTATTCATTACCCTTTTGGTGGATATTTGGGTTGTGTTTCAATTTTTACCTTTCAAACAGTGTGATGCTGTGATTATCCTTGTACATGTCTCCTGGCACACATTTACAGAAGTTCATACAGACTTAACTAGGTTTGTGTGTGTGTTTGTGTGATTATCAAGGAGGAGCCCAAGCAAAATTTTTATTTTCTCAAATAAATATTTTTTAATTAATTAGGCCAAATTAGCAGCATAAGAAATAAAATGAATAATTAGATCTTTTAAGTACTGGAAGAGATTTTGTGTAATGATTATCCCTAAATTAAAAATCATTTAGATGAGAAATCCATGTGCTTGATGTATTTGTTTCTACTTTTGTTCTCAGTGGTATCCAAATGAAGAATTCATCCATTAGGCTGTATTTGTTTATTGGGCCATTTTATCTATTAATATAACTAATATTTGAATAGACCTATACAGTTTATAAGCATTTTTTACAGACTCTGTTCCCTTTTAGTTTCACAAACACCTGAGGAAGTAGTAGTTGTTATTATTATTATGATTTTTACTCCTTTTTCTTAGATGCATAAACTAATGATCTTTGAGATTAACAGACTTGCCTAGATTTCAGTCTCTATTACCTCTCTAAACATACTATATATCATTAATATTCTACAAATACCTTTTTCTATGTATAATAGAGTAGATCAGTATGTTATCATTTCTTTGAAAATACTTATTCAGATTTAAATTTATTCCACAGTTCCATCTCTCTTATGCAGAGAAAGAGTTGTTGGAGAGAGAGCCCAGAGGAGAAGCCCATCAGGAAGTTCTTAGGCGAGCAGCCAGAGACCTTCCCATCTATACCAGGACCATGTCTGGAGGTAAACGTCTGTAATGGGTGCTTTGGAACAGTATCCACATAATGTGTTGTGGTGACTGTTAGCCAGCAGATTTATATACTTGAAACTGTCAACCACTCATTTCAAAATACTGTTATTTATTGGATTGCTGTTAAATCTTTCTTGTAGAATTCTATAAAACAGAATGAAAATATGAATAAAACTGTGGCTATTCGTTTGTAGTACTACTCATTTTTAAAATTTTAATTATAGACTTTCCTATTCATATTTAATTTAAGGGAGCAATATCTATAATAAATATCAAATTAATAATTTCACATGTACTTTTCATACATTTAAAACACTATATAAATTATGTAAAACAATTTAGGGATTGGTATAATTTCCTTATCCATCTTAAAATTTGTACTAATTTTTTACAAATGTAACTAAATTAATAAATCTCTTACTAGGGTCATATTTATAAGGTAATTTAACAACTAATTGAACAGTTGTCTTAAAAACTGACACACATGGATTGTTGATACTCCCCCAGAAATTTTCATCCAGAAAAGACTCGTCCAGAAATTTTGTGACTTTAGACCTGTGCCTGCTCATTTGGTAGTCACTAACCCAGTGTGGCTATTGAGCACTTAAAATGTGGTAGTCCAAATTGTGATGTGCTTTAAGTATAAGAGACACAACTGGTTGCAAAGACCTAATATGAAAAATATATAAAATATCTCATTAATAGTTTTGTATAATTTATATTTGTTTCTAACACACTTTAGAACCATATCTAACTCTAAATCTCCACGTAATTTCTATCCTGTTTATTTTCACTGTTCCTCAATGATCAAGGGGTAATTTCCTGATTATGTTGTGAGGCTGCCCCACAGAAAAGGAACCAGAATACCCAACTGAGAATTTAAAAGGGGGTTTTTATTGGCTGGCTGGCAACTGTTCCTCCAAGAAAGTCTTGGAAGGAAGCAGCCCTGAATTGAAGTTTAGAAGGATTTTTAAAAGGTACATTTTTACATTAGTCACACAGTTATAGTTATCATATAGTTACACACATACATACATACCCTCCTGGCGTGAGGAGGGGGTTTGGGGAGGCCTAGCGCAAGCTGATAACAGAAGATGAAAGAAGCCAGTTAATCACTTAGGGATGACAAAAACTTTCACAGGGCGGTTTCCTCCTTAGGTTGTCTAGATACATCCAGATACAGCTCCTGGTTTTATCAGTCAGGGACAGCATAGGCGGGAAACAGCAAAGGCAGGCTAATATTTAGCTTTTAACTTCTATCACGATGGGGCTAAAGAGCCAAGGGGGATTTTAAACAACAATTTTTAAGCAATTCAAACACTATTTAAACTTAATTAATCTATCTTGTCACACAGCAAGCAGTTTCACAGAAGCATATGTTATGAAAGTGGGGGTCACCCTATTTCAATTAATATTATGCCACTTTGTCGGGTTCTATCCCACAAAGACAGAAATGTGCTTATGTATGTTTATGTATATTTACCTGATAAGCCTAAACAAATACTGAGGACATTTAAGCCCCTTAAGAATAAATTACTGCCTGAGTTTCCAAAGCTAGTTAATAACAACACCAAGTGCAAAAACCTGGTCTCCTTTTTCTAGTCCAGTGCTTTTCTGCTATTTATCAAAAAAGTTTTAAATTCCATAAGTAACATATGAATAAATCCTTTAAAAATTCAAGCCAGGAAGTTAAAATAAAATTCCCCTTTGACTGGTAGTTTTTAAATGATAATGAAATGATTCATTTTATTTTATTTTATTTATTTATTTTTTTGGTCCTTTTTGAGACCGGCCGCACCACGCTCAGCCAGTGAGTGCTGTGAGCACACCGGTCATCCCTATATAGGATCTGAACCCGCAGCAGGAGCGCTGCTGTGCTCCCAGCGCTGCACCGCACTCTCCTGAGTGCGCCACGGGCTCGGTCCGAAATGATTCATTTTAAATCACAGTGGGATGGTTTTAGTCAAACATAATATGACACTTAGAGTGTTTTTTAATTAAAAAGCTAAATTTCTATATATGAAATAGTATAAACAAAAAAACTTATTTCTGTTTTGATTTCCTGTGAGTTATTGCTCTACTTTGATTTGAAAGGTTTTTTCCTGTGTACATTATAAAGTAGAGACAAGTAGCATCTGAAGAAAATCTAGATTTGCCGACTGAAAATGACCTGGAAATTTTGTAACTTTGGACCCATGCTGTCCAATATGGTACCCACTAGCCCCTTGGGATTATTAAACAATTAAAACAAGCCTGTAAGTATAAAATACATAACTGGTTTCAAAGAGTTAGTAAGACAAAGGAATGTAAAAAGTATCATTAATTTTTTTATATTGATTATATGTTCAATTAATATTTTGGATATATAAGGTAAAATAAAATGTTATTAAAATTAACTTCCCCTGTCTCGTTTTGCTTATTTTAATGTAGCTACTAGAGAATTTGAGAGTATACATGTGGCTTACATTATATTTTCTGGACAACAGTGAATGAGCCAGTAATACTTTATAGCTTCATTTGGAATGTACCTGTGGGACTTCTTCATTCAGGTGATGAGCAGGACATGCCATTCATCTCTGCAATTCCTGAAAAGGGAAGTTTTCAGGGAATGATTAAGACCATATTTCAGTACTGAAAACAACTCTCTAGAGGCATTGCTGGCTAAAAAGAACTCACTTAATTCTTAGTTAATCGCAACTGTTTCATTTTTCAAGGATTATAATATTAGCTAATATAATATTGGTAATTATTTGTTGCAAATAATTCTTCCTAACTCTAAATTCATTGGTTAGGTTTTACTGATCCTCCTGGACTATCCACTTAATAATTGCTTTCCTATAATTTTGGTAGACCACTTGCATCCTGTAAAGTGCTTGTGTACTGAAATAGCATCTTCAAATCAGTCATCCATAATTGTCTTTGATATATGTATTAGAGAAGAAAAGATCAGGGCTTCAGATGCAAGAATTAAAAATCTCTATTGTAAATACTTCCACCAATAATCACTTGTATCTCACCCAAAAGAGATGTGAGATCTTTCTCAATTTAAGAAACTAATAATTTATTCATGAATTTCTAAAATGTGTTTCTATGGTTGTGTCCTTACCTAGTTGTCTTAGCAAGGCACAGGAAATAAATTGACTTAATTGAGGGAGACATTCTATTTACTTTGATAGAAATGGACATATATTTGTATCCTTTCTGAGCCCTATTATATAACTGCTGACAAATGAGAATGCCGTAGAAAAATTTCCCCAGGAGATTCTCTATTTTGGGGAATTCTGTCCAGAGCACTGTTTATATTTAAACAGAGTCAAATATCTTGTTTTTACCAAATTTAAATTCAGTGTGCTTTTTAGAATTTAAATTTGGAGAGATGATAAAAGCCATTGAAGTGTATATTCAATTCGATGTTAAGTCTAAGACTAAGTGGAGCTTTTTGTTCCTAGCAATCCGATATTGTGACAGATGCCAACTTATAAAACCAGATCGCTGCCATCACTGTTCTGTCTGTGATAAGTAAGAAAACCTTTTACTTCTGAAATATCTACATGCTGGTGGTCCTTTTATTTAGTATGTTTCTTTTCTCATTGTCTTCCAGATTATCTCCTTTTCTCCTTATTCATGCTTCTCAGACCTTTATTTGGGAAATATAATTGGTATAATCACTTGCATTAATACCAGTGTGTCTTAGGGCCACAGTCAGTTGTCCCTTTTTCCCCAGATTCATGATGATATGAAGTGCATGATTTTTAGTAGTTCTGACTTGGCTAGTTCAATTTAACAAATTCTTCTGTGACTGTTTTCCATCTTTATAAAGATGACTCAGTTGACCTCATGACAGTCAGATATTGTTATATATTTAGTATACTAAAGGACATTACTACTTGGTTTAAGGATTGATATTAAAGGAGAAGTTTTATCCAGACTTTACATAAATCTGTTGATGTTTTGTACTTTCTTTAGCACAGTATACTTGTGTATTAATATATTACATTGTTTTTAGAAAATGAGCTGATTTGCATCTTAAAGCATGTGTATTTTGAATTTAAAGTTCTATTATTATATCATAACTAGAATTGGCTATATTGTTTATTTTAGATGAGAACTTTAGCTGTTATTTAATTTTTAGATATGTAAATAATTTTGCAATATTTTACCTGCCAGAGCTCTTTGAAATAAGTGTTTTATAAATTTTCTTTTTATAATTTAATGTGATTAAAATTTTGTGGGTGTTGTGTTTTGTTTTGCTTTTAGATGTATTTTGAAGATGGATCATCATTGCCCATGGTGAGTATGGCTCTATACTTATAAACACACTTCTGTCCCTTATAAATTTTAATTAATTCAATTGATTATCTGCTTAAATATTTTCGTAAATGAAATATTACCTTTGCTGACATAGGAGGTACTTTTAGATTTAGTTTCTAACATTTGTTTAATTAGATCAAAAGAGCCTTTATTCAGGAGAATTTCCATGAAATAATGTTAAAACCAGTAGGTTAACAATATTAAAGTTAATTTTGCATGTTTGCTCAGAATAACATTTTTTTTGTATGCACATGCATAAACAGAGATTCTAAAATACTTCCCAGAATAGTACACAAATATGTACACATAAATTGCACAATACTTAACTTGAAGTTTCTGATAAAGAATTAAGTCATCTAGAGTATTAACAATTTATTATAAATAAAACTCGACATTGAGTAGAGTAGCAAACGTACAAATGTGTTTAAACAAGACTTTCTACTTAGAATTCATTAATGTTTTCTAATATTTCTAAATCATAAAATTAGGTAACTTAATAGAGGATTATTTGAAAGATCTAATTAATGAAGGTTGATTTCCCTGCCTTTTTTTGTAATATTTCATCTCAGTGTGCACATACTTCTGACAGCCATGCTAAGGTTGAAAGCCAGATTGGATTTGGACATTAATCATACATGTTCTATAAGCCTTATCTTATGTCTGAGATGGCACTACAGAAAGGTAGACATGCCCAGAAGTCTGTACTAGGTATAGGTTGAAATATGTGTAGGGAAAAGTTCTCTTAGCACCAAGAATCAATAGGGGAATATGGGGTTTACAGTATACCATATCTCTCACCAGTATACCTCTTCCTTTTCTCTACCTAGATTTTCTCCTTTAAAGTGTCAAGGCTGTTCAGATCCTGTAAGAGTAATGTTCTTCAGAAAGAAACATGTACTAATTTACATTTGCATTCATTCTTTTGCTCCTCATTCTCTTCTCTCTGTCAGCAAGTGTCCCCCGAAATATCTATAATTATGTTTTCTTAATCCTCCTTATATTCGTGTGTTCAGCCCTCGTAGCAGATGCTGTCAGTGCCCACCCACACCCCTCCCCATGAGGTCAGGGCACCTGTGGTGAGCAGTCTCATGCTCACCAACAGCTCTGCATCTCAGGCACCGTGTTTCTTTGCTTCTCTGCCTGAGGGATCTCTTCTACCTGGTAGTTTACTCAGCTCACAAGCCAGGCAGTCCAGAAGTACCAGGGCTTTAATACCTCCTGGGCCACCCTCAACCATTGAGGGCCTGGCCAATCACACATGCTTTATTGGCATTTCTTCCTTCCTTGTCTCAAATAAACTGTACCCAACGTCTTGTCTCAGGGTCTGCTTTTGGAAAACCCCTACCTAGTATCCTCCTTTCTGGATAGCCGTGTACTCTAGATTACGTAGCAGAATGGTAAAGTAATCAGGGCCATAGAGTTGACAAGTTGACTCTGATTTCTCTGCCTTTAATAAGGGACTGTGATGATAAGGAATGAAGTGATGGAAACAATCAGGATTAATCCCAGCTAGTCCATACCTATAAAGCTTGCCATGTCCTTGCTATACATACAGAATTACAAAAATAGAAAATAATTATTTACCATATAGCAGTCTTTCTATACCTGCTATCAACTTAGCTGAATAAAAAGTTATTGTGTAATTTAACAATCTTTCAAATTTGACAAATTCTATTAAGTAAGTCGAGGGGAGCAGACATAAGAGCAGATATAAGACTCTAGAGGTTTTGAAAATAGTCTCACATTGTGTACCTGCATGCTGGCTGCTATTGCTCTCACCCTTTAGAAGCCGTGTAGAAGAAGTGAATGAACTGACTGCAGTCCTTTCGACTTCTGTGTGACTGCTTCTCTGCACTGTCACTTCCCATGCTGCAACCACTGACCCCCCATCATCTCAGTCCTGGCACTCTCCTGCAGAAAGCAGTAGCTGTGCCTATTTGGGAAGGATTTGATGCCAAGGGCCTAATATTCACCTAGTACCAGCTGATTGGAGCAGCCATTTGCTGTGGTTTATTCCACATTAAAATTTTAGATTAAAAAATTTATGGGTAATATATATTTGTTCTAAATTCAAAAATAAAAGAGGTGAGTGTGTCTTACCAGCCCCCACCACCACTTTCTTCCCCTGCTCACAGGGAACCAATGTTATTAACATCATGGGCACTTTTCAAATACAAATGTGCACGTGTGTGTGTAGCCTCCCCCCTCATTTCTTTTAACACAAATGGCTACACTGTAGACTGAATATGTTCCTTTTTCTTCTTCACTTAATATATCCTGGAAATGTAGCCATATCCATACGTTAAATTTTTTTTTTTTTTTTACAGCCATTATGTGAGTGTAACAGTCACTTGTTAAAGGACCTATAAGATGTTCCCAGACTGTGGGGCAGCCTTTTTATGTAGGTCTTGTACATGGCTTTTAACTTCAGTATCTGTCAGCTTTGAGCATTTGAAACATTAGCTAAACGATGCCTCTATATTTTTCAGTGATTTCAGCGTATGTGCTGTGGCCAGTTAAGATTATCCATCAGAATTCAGGGGATCAATCTCACACTTGTGTTTTAACTAAAGTGGAGATTCTGTAGTATTTGTTTTATTGGGTTTTCTATCAGGGAATTTTTTTTTCTTTTAGTATAAAATTTTAATTAGTTTATTAGCTAATTATGTTTATAATACTTTCACATGCTTACCAAAGGTTAGGTGACACAAATAAAAGTAAATAAATTTAGCTTCAGTAATGAGACCATACATATAATCTATAATGCTTATAACAGTGACAGAAAATTTAGAAATTATTTGTCCCATTTTAAAGGGGACGAGATTGAGGCTCAGAAAAGTTAAAGAGTGGATTTAAAGTCACATAGTGAGTTTTTTGGACTTCAAAGGTCACATTCTTTTCATTGTATTTTTTTCCAACTTAGACTCAGAATGCAATTGCTCTGAAACAAAGCCAACAGCTGTGTTTTACACTCAACCTAATATAAGATGGATATTTACCTAGAAGGTGTTTTATTTCTTTATGTGAATTCATTCCTTTTCTAGATGGAGGAAGCTCAGACTCAGTATAAGTTCTCTTCCTTTTCAAATTAAGTATACAGAGCAGTAGGCAGTTAAAATGTCAAACCAAAAGCTGTTATGAAGAGAGTAAGGTATTCAAAATAAATATTATTACTATATTTCCTCTAGTAGTATACATATCAAAACTCTGTGCTACACATATCAAACTCTAAAGTACATGGTCCTTATTTGCTGACTTTCTCCTGTTTCCCAGCTCTGACATGACAAATTATACTATGCTTTTAGGTAGAAGTTAAAGTAAGTTAAATTACATGTTACAAAATCTGTGATCAAAATCATTTTCTTTCTGTAAAAATGTTCTTATCGTTGAATACAAAAGCTCCTTCTTACATTGCTGTAGGAAGAGAAACAATCTTTCCTATCCCTTCTAATTTTCCCCTAGTCTACAAGTCGTTGTTTATACCCACATTGTCCAAAGGTTTATAGCACCCCAGCCTTTCTTCACCCGTTCTTGCCTCTTGAAACGAACATAAGCAAGCAAAGGGAATATCCTGTATCCTTTTGAGACAGAATACAAGTAGACTAGGCTAATTCTTTCCAATATTATTTCTTGCCATTATTTCATTCAGATGCTATAAAAGGTAATCTCAGCAACTGGTGGCATTCCCACTGGAACCTCTAGAGTTACAAATATAACTGTTTCCATACAATGTGTACCCACAATATTTGGCTTCTTTATGAATTCATTTGCCATATACAAGACCCTTAAGTACAAAAATTGCTAAATCTAATGCTATTCCCTTTACCTTATATTTTTGGAGGCAGAAAATGTAAACATTTTTTATGTGAACATAGTTTCATTTTTAAAAATCTAGAAAGAGGGCCGAGCCCGTGGCGCTGGGAGCGCAGCAGCGCTCCCGCCGTGGGTTCGGATCCTATATAGGGATGACCGGCGCTCTCACAGCGCTCACTGGCTGAGCGTGGCGCGGCCGGGCTCAAAAAGGACAAAAAAATAATAATAATAAAAATAAAAAATAAAAATCTAGAAAGAGGGCCGAGCCCGTGGCGCTGGGAGCGCAGCAGCGCTCCCGCCGTGGGTTCGGATCCTATATAGGGATGACCGGTGCTCTCACAGCGCTCACTGGCTGAGCGTGGCGCGGCTGGTCTCAAAAAGGACAAAAAAATAATAATAATAAAAATAAAAAATAAAAATCTAGAAAGAGATGTTTCATTTTATTAGCAAAGACAATAAAGAATGAGATTATTTTACCAATCTTGTACTGAGAACAGTGACATTTGAGGAAAGAAACAATACATGTATGTTCTATGCAATAGGTTTATCGTACCAGTTAACAAAGAGTTAACCAGTAAAGATGTCAGCCAGTCCCACTTAGGTGGTATATAGAATTATATAACGTCATCCAGTAATGCCCTTGTCTTTATGAAAAGGAAAAAAGACTTTGATGGAAGGAAAGTGTGACTATAAAATGAGTTGTGTTTCTGTTTATGTTTACTGATTTGATAGTTTGAATTCTAGCCCTGCCCCAATATAATGATTTTAGAGTAAGAACTGAGAAGTTATAAATTTGCATATTTAGACTCATAGAACTTAGAGCTTGCTTTCAGAAATGATCTCAGAATGCTTATTTTAAAGATAAGAAAAAATGAAATTCTAATAGACTATCTCACTTCCTCAGAGCCACGTAATTATTTAGCGTCAGATGAGCATTACCACACTGGCTGTGTGGCTCCCAGCCTATTTCTTTTCTTAAATCTCCCATTTAATATGCTTTTACAATCTGGTTGCTTCAGTAATGGCATGCAAGGAGTAGTTTGTGAAGATATTTCATCTAATTTGGGAAAATATAAAAGATTTTAGCTTACTTAATCACAGTTGGAAATCAAACCCAAAGACAACATAGAGGAAGGATTTGGTAGATTAATCTGACTTGATTAGGTTTCTCACAAGCCCTTGCTTTTAGGCATGTGCTTATTTGTTATAATTGGACGTGAAATGTAATTACATTGTTCATGATTGATTAAAGCAATATTAAATATCATGCTTTAAAAATCCAAACACAAACATTCCTTTTTAGTGAAATGGATTTTTAAATGTTTGTATGTATAAAGAAATCTTATTATACTTAAAGAAATGCCAATAAATTTAAAAGAGAGATAACTAAATACTGTATTAAGTTTGAGCATATGCTTATGTATGCCCATGCTGAAGATGTAAAACTCATTGAAAATGTTTGTGTTTTGTTGACAGGGTGAACAATTGTGTTGGATTTTCAAATTATAAATTCTTCCTCCTTTTCTTGGCTTATTCTCTGCTGTACTGCCTTTTTATTGCTGCTACAGATTTACAGTATTTTATCAAATTTTGGACGGTAAGTGCAAAACCAGCTCTTTGGTGATTTTTTTTTTTTTTCAGTGTATATAGATTTTCAGTAGAGAATTATTTCAGACACTGATTTATAGAATAGAGCTAATTTGCATACAGTCAGTCCTCATTATTCACAGATTCTGTATTTGTTATATCACCTACTCACTATAATTTATTTGTAACCCCTAAATTGATACTGACAGAGCATTCATGGTCATCTGCAGACTTATACAGAATGGCAAAAATTTGAGTTGCCCCATGTGCACATTCCCAGTTGAGGTCAAACAAGGCATCTCTGTGCCTTCTTGTTTCAGCTCTCTTACTATAAACAAATGTGCTTTTCACAGTCTATTAGTGCCATGTTTTTTGCATTTTGTGCTTTTTGTTGGTGATTTTGTTGTTAAAAATGGTCAAGCATAGTGCTGAAGTGCTGTCTGATATTTCTAACAAAAGAAGACTGATGTGTCTTACGGAGACAGTACACGCCTTAGATAAGGTTCATTCAGGCATGAGTTACAGTGTTGTTGGCAGTCAGTTTTGTATTAATGAATCAACAATATATATTAAGTAAGGTGCCCGTTTGCAGAAACACACAAGGTCATGTGTAGTAACCAGTGGACAAAGATGTGACCAGAGGCTCATGGAACTCAACTCTGTCTTTTCTCTAGGGGCAGCAGTTCAATATTCACAGTGTTCCTGGCAATTTTATCAAATGTAACTACTGCAAATTACAAGAACTGACTATATAAGAAGTTTATTTCAGTATTTTAAAATAGAAGTGTTTTCCTTATGTAAGAAGGTTATTTTTTAAACTGTTATGTTTGTAATGTCCTGAATTTTTATTAGGTATTGCTTGGTTAGGCTTCAGGTAACTTATTTTTTTTCTACAGTATGTTTTTTAAACGTAGGCAAAACCAAGTTAAAATTGAGTGTTTTAAATATCCAAGGATACTCCTTGTAAGCACCAAATGATGATAAAAAGCAGTTTGTCCCCTGCCAGGGTTGCTTTATTATGTTCATTAAGTTGTCCTTTGTTATGGTGAGAGTTTCTGAAGTACTTGATCATTTACGTGGGAGTTGAACCCAATTTAATACCAAAGGGTTATTGAATGCCTACTATGTGCCAGTTACATTACTAAGCACTAGAAATGGACATGCTCCTAGCATTTAAAGATACTTCCAGTGTACAGCTTGAAGAATGATCCCTAATGAATGTCCGGGAGAATGTTACCTTACTGCTGCTTATTCCTATGGATGGTTTCAAATATTTTTGAAAAGGAGTGATCAGGTTTTCACTGTGCAGAGACCCTGCTGTCAAAAGCTGTCAGTGAGATCTTGTGACCTGTGTCAATCTGACAGGTAGTACATGATATTCAAGCATTATGACTTTCTATTAGAAAGGGCCACCTACTGGTAGCTCTGGCCGTGTACTAAGTGTTCACAGCTCAAGCTCTCCATTCCAGTGCAAGTCCAGGTCTCCATGGACATAACAGTGAGTGAGAGTCAAACTCGTTTTGCTTTGAGATGGACTGTTTCAGCCCGTGGGTTTTATAAGGTTTACTTTAGACAGTTGTTAGGCACTAGAGTTGATCTTTTCTGTGAAACTATTATTTAAAATACCTTGAAACATTATTGTGGATGTGTTGTTGTATGTATTCTTTTAGCTGATGCTGTTGTTTGTAGTAACGCAAAACATCAATGAGAATAGTAGCTAAATTGTGCCAGTTAACCTTCATTCTCTGGCATTAAAATAAAACTATTTAAACATCTGTGAATCCGTAGTGTGTTAAAACATGTTCAGGTAGTAAATTTGAAACTATATTTTATAGGTTCCTCTTGTCTTGCTTCCTGCCGTTATTGCTCACACGTATACTATCATAATTTTTCTATGATTAGTTATGCAGAATAAAATAAATATCCAAAATTTTAATATATTTTCTATATAGGTATTCATATTCCAATAAACATTTATTTTAATCCAATGAAATATATACATATATATATTTCCCCTAAAGTTTTAACAGAAAGCTATGTATCTTTTCTCTCAATATAAAAAATATTTGAAGCCCCCCCAAAAAATCTTACTAATTTCCTTATAAAAATAGGGGAATACTTATCCCTTTGACAAAACATTTTATTTTCTTCCTTTCTTTATAGAATGGCCTACCTGATACTCAAGCCAAGTTCCATATTATGTTTTTATTCTTTGCTGCAGCTATGTTTTCTGTCAGCTTGTCTTCTCTGTTTGGCTATCATTGTTGGCTAGTCAGCAAAAATAAATCTACTTTAGGTGAGTATCCACTTATTGTAGTAGACAGAACTTTAAATACATGTAAAGATATTCAGTTAAAATTGCCATACGGTTAAATGCTGTCCTGTCCTGAAGTGGTAAAAATCATTCTCATTTCCCCACATTTTTTTGTGGGATGTCACTTGGACACATATAAGTTCACTCATTCCATGTACTTATTGACTATTCATTGTGTGTAAAGCATTATGTATATACAGTAGTGAGCAAAAGCAAAACAATCCAGTGAGGGGCACAAAAATTAATAACCAAACATAAAAGTAATTACAAAATGCTTTGAAGGAAACAAACAGGATGCTGAGGTATGAATAAAGGGCTGGAGATGGTGGGAGGGAACCTACCTAGAATGAGTGGTCAGGAAGGAGCTCACCGAAACAAAAAGTACTTAACCTAAGAATTCAGCTGTGGAAAGAGCGAGAACATTTTAGGCAGAGAAAACAGAATGTTCACAAGCCCTACAGATCTGGGAAGCAGCAGAAGCAGTGCTTAGGGGGAAATGTATAGCTATAAATGCCTACGTTAAAAAATAAGATACATCACAATCAATAACTTTGCAACTTAAGGAACTAGAAAAAGAAGGGAAAAGTAAATCCAAAGCCAGCAGAAGGAAGGAAATAATAAAGATAGGAGGTAATGAAAATAGAGAATTAAAAATATATTAAAAAAATCAGTAGTTGATCCTGTGAAAATATCAATAAATTTGACAAGCCTTAGCTAGAAAGAAAAAAAGAGAATACTCATCATGAAAATTAGAAATCAAAGTGGGGACATTACTACTGATTTTACAGAAATAAAAAGGATTAAAAGAGAATACCATAACTATCATATGTCAGAAAATTAGGTAACTAAATGAAATGGACAAATTATTAGAAACATGTAAACTACCAAACTGACTCAAGAAGAAATAGAAAATCAATAAGACCTATAGCAAGTAAAGAGATTGAATCAGTAATAACACATCTCACAACAAAGAAAAGTCCAGGAAAAGAGGACTTCACTGGTGAATTCTACCAAACATTTAAAGAAGAATTAACACCAATTCTTCTCCAACTCTGCCAGAAATTAGGAGAGAAGGAACAATTTCTAACTCATTCTATGAGTCCAGCATTGCCCCAATTCCAAAGCCAGACAGAGTCATCATAAGCAAACTACAGACCAATATCCCTTTATGAATATAAATGCAACGATCCTTAACAAAATACTAGCATACTAAATCCAGCAACATTAAAAGTATTGTACACCGTGATCAAGTGGGATTTATCCTAGGAATGCAAGGGTATTTCAGTATACCAAAATCAATCACTGGTAATATACCATATTAATAGAATGAAGGGAAAAATACATGATCATCTCAATTGATGCAGAAAATGTACTTGACAAAATCCAACACCCTTTCATAATAAAGAAAAGAACACACTTAACAAGGAATAGAAGGGGATTCTTCAACCTGATAAAGAGTATTTATGAGAAATCTACAGCTATCATTATACTTGGTGGTGAAAAACTGAAAGCTTTCTCCTTAAGATCAGGAACAAAACAAGGATGCCCTCCTTCACGACGGCTATTCCACGTTGTACTGGAAGTTCTAGCCAGCGCAGTTAGTCAGGGAAAAGGAATAAACGCATAGAAAAGAAAGAAGTAAACGATCCCTATTCACAGATGACATGATCTTATATATAGAAAACCCTAAAGAATTCACAGTAAAAAATATTGGCAGTCAAAAACAAAATCTGAAAAGTTGCATGATGTAAGATCTGTATACAGAAAAATTAGTTATATTTCTGTACATTAGCAAGGGACCATCCTAAAAGGAAATTAAGAAAGCAGTTCTATTTACAAAAACATTCAAAAGAATAAAAATAGTTAGGGATAAATCTAACCAAGAAAGTGCAACACTAGCACACAAAAACTACAGTTTTACTGAAAAAAATTTTAAAAGACCAAAATAAATGGTAAGACTTCCCATGTTCATGGACTGGAAGACCTAATGTTAAGATGGCAGTACTACTCAAAGTGACGTACAGATTCAGTGCAATTTTAATGCCCCCTCCCTTTTTTGTGTGTAAATGGAAAAGCTGATCCTCAAATTCATATAGAATTGCTGGAGACCCTAAATAGCCAAAACAATATTCACCAAAAAGAGAACAAAGTTGGAAGACTCACATTCCTGATTTCAAAACTTACTACAAAGCAAAAGTGGTTAAAACAGTGTGCTACTAGCATAAGGATAAACATATAGACCAATGGAATAGAATTGAGAGTCCAGA
This sequence comes from Galeopterus variegatus, assembly GCF_000696425.1. Taxonomy (NCBI): domain Eukaryota; kingdom Metazoa; phylum Chordata; class Mammalia; order Dermoptera; family Cynocephalidae; genus Galeopterus; species Galeopterus variegatus. The sequence continues at coordinate 319,297 of NW_007726723.1, forward strand.
AATGGACCTGTACATCTTTAGCCAATTAATTTTTGGCAAGGGTGCCAAGGCCATTCGGTGGGAAAAGAATAATATTTTTAACAAATGGTACTGGGACAACTTGATATCCATATGACAAAGAATGAAACTGGACTCTTACCTCACTGTATACAAAAATTAAAATGGGTCAGTGACCTAAACAGAAGAGCTAAAACTATAAAGCTTCTAGAAGAGGACATAGGGATAAATCTTTAGGACTTTGAATATGGCAATGAATAACACCAAAAAGATGAGCAACAAAAGAAAAATAGGTAATATAGACTCTATCAAAATTAAAAACTTTTGTGCATCAAAAGACAGTGTAAAGAAAGTAAAAAGACAACATACAGAATGAGAATAATTGCAAGTTATAAATCTCATAAAGGCCTAGTAACCAGAATACACAAAGAAATCTTACAACTCAACAGTGAAAAGATGTACAACCCAGTTAAAAATTGGCAAAGGATTTGAATAGGCATTTAAATAAACATTTCTCCAAAGAAAATATACTAATGGTTAACAAGCACAAAATAATATGCTCAATCAACATCATTTAGTTATTAAGGAAATACAAATCAAAACCACAGTGATACATGATTTCACACCTACTAGGATGGCTGTAAAAAAAAACAAAAAACAGTAAGTGCTGATGAGAGTGTAGAGAAATTGGAACCCTTATACACTGTTGGTAAAAAAAGAAAATTCCACTGAAAAACAGTTCAGCAGTTCCTCAAAAAGTTACACATAGAATTATTATACGACCAGACAGTTCCACTATTAGGTATATACCCAAAAGAATTGAAAACAGGGACTCAGGTACTTGTACACCAGTGTTCATAGCAGCATTATAAACAATAATCGAAAGGTAGAAACAACCAAATGCCCATCAAAGTATAGAGAAAATGTGGCATATCTATACAGTGGAATATTATTCAGCCATAAAAAGAAATGGGCTACTAATACATGCTATAATATGTATGAACCTTGAGAACACACTGAGTGAAAGAAGCTGATCACAAATGATTATGTATTGTATGATTCCATTTATATGAAATATCCAGAATAAGTAAATCCACAGAGAAACATCATATTAGAGGTCACCAGGGGATGAGGAGAGGGGAGTGACTTAATTGGTATGAAACTTCTTTGGGGGTGACAAAAATATTCTGGTACTTGATATAGGCAGTAGTTACACAAAATTGTAAATATACCAAGTGCAACTGAATTGTTCAATTTAAAATGGTTAATTTTGGGCCAGCCTGTGGCTCACTTGGGAGAGTGTGGTGCTGATAACACCAAGGCCATGGGTTCGGATCCCTCTATAGGGATGGCCAGTTAGCTCACTTGGAAGAGCGTGGTGCTGACAACACCAAGTCAAGGGTTAAGATCCCCTTACCAGTCGTCTTTTTAAAAAATAAAATAAAATGGTTAACTTTATGTTCTATGTATTTCACTTCAATTAAATTTTTAAAAAGCCTTAAAGGAAAAGAGGAAAAAAGCTAGGAATATTTGAGAAACTATACGTGTGGTTGGAGCATAGAAAGCTAAAGAATGAGATACTCTATGCTAAATTTAGGAGTTTGGGAATGCAACCAGGACTTATAAATCCTTACGATCACAAAAGACACTTTAAACTGTGAGATTCCATTATTATAATATACAATGAAGATGAATTGTTAATTATGCTAATTTTTAATATTCAGGTGAAATCTTACTACAGTAAATACTTTAGGGTGAATTTATTGGTATAATAAAGTAATTCCTAAGCAAGGTATCTCATTTCAAATTATGTATAGGACAATGAAATTACAATTTAACAAAAGTAAATAAATTGTTTCTAGAAGTTTTTAACTTCTTAAAACTTCTAGATTTAGCTTGTAGCACTGAAAGGAGTTTGGATGATATGGTCGTATAATTTAAAAAATGTTTTATAAGAAGCTATATTCCTGGGGTGACAGATGCTAAGGATCGTGCAAATTGCCACATTTTTCAGAGTACCTGACTGTGCCAGTTAGATTTTCTTTTTAAAATAATGGATAAAATTATGCACTGTATTTCTATACTTGCTTATGCTCCAAAAATAAAATTTTAGATTTTGCATTTCAGCATTATTCAAGAAGAAAATGTAGCATTATGGAGGGAACATTGGTGACCTTGATCAAGTCCTAGTTCTGTCGCTTATTTGTTGTGTGACCTTGGGCAAGTCCCAGAGCCTCTCTGAACCTCAACTTCAATATGCAAGTGGGCAAAATCAAATGCAAAGTGTGGTTGTGGATTGGATGCTGGTTTGGACAAACTAGCTTTAAAGTACATTTTTGAGTCAGCTGGAAAATTTTTGTGATTATATGAGATAAAATTTCAATGAAATTGGAAAATGGAGTTTATTGATTCAAAAAAGTAGTTTGTGGAATGTATGTATAGTCTCATTTTGGTTTAAAAAACAATGTAGATTTGTATATACCTCTGTCTATCTACCTATCTACCTACCTCTATATCTAAAGATCCAGAGATGTGAAGTTTTAATTTATTTGCTAGTTCGTGTTTTCTAATTTTCTGCAATGCACGTGTACTGCCATAATAATAAAAGGGTTATTTAAAAATTAAAATAGGAGTACTGATAGCTTATGATATTTGAAAAGTAATAGACAGCCCCTATTTCAGGGCTGTTTATAGGCATATAAGTACTCACAGGAAGCTGGCCATTCATCTTCAGTTTCCTCATTTAATTCAATTCTTTCTAAATATTAGGGATTACTAGTAAATATGTTCTATTCTCACATGATTGCTTTCCATCGTTTTAGAGGCATTCAGAAGTCCAGTATTTCGACATGGAACAGATAAGAATGGATTCAGTCTGGGTTTTAGTAAAAACATGAGACAAGTTTTTGGGGATGAGAAGAAGTACTGGTTGCTACCCATTTTTTCAAGGTACTTTGTTGTTTAATTTTTCAGGAAAGTAATCCAGCAAAAGATAATTTTAGACCCTGACCTGATTATTATACAACATATATATTTATCAAAACATCAGACTGTACCCCATAACTAAGTACAATTACAATGTGTCAATTCAAATAAAAATTTTTTAAAGAAAAGATAATTTCAGGAAAAGCCTCTAGTTCCATAGATCTATAATTCTACATAGGAACTCATATTTTTTAAAGTATTATTTATGATTCACTATTATATAAATGTGAAAATCAGTTAATTCATCAGTTCCCTAAATATAAACACTGTATTAAAGCAATATCTGATACACGTTTTGCCTATAATATAACATGTTTTGCTCTCAGACATCAGTATTTTAACAGGGTTTCACTCTGTCGTCTTTTTTGTGATTGCATTGTTAAGTTTTTATTTTGCTTATAGTCTAGGTGATGGCTGCTCCTTTCCAACTTGCCTTGTTAACCAGGATCCTGAACAACCATCTACTCCTGCAGGACTGAATTCAACAGCTAAAAAGTAATCCTGTATTTTTTTTTTTCCATTTTACTTTCAGATAATGTATTTTATTCTGTGTGTCCTTTGCTTATATGTTTCTTTGAAAAAAAATTTTAATAACATACGATAATTGACTACAGTGGTTTCCACTTGGAATGAGGGAGAGAAGAGAGACTGATTGGGGCGGGATACATAAGAAACCTTGATTAAACTTGTAAAACTCTATTAATCTATGTGGTGGGTAAAGGGTGTTAATTCTTTAGTATAGTGCTTAAAAGAAAAAAGCGTGAGTCAAAATTTGCTCCCCACTGCTCAGGTGAGCAGATACTGTAAAATTCCCCTCTGACTCTCCAGTTCTTTCCTCTGTGTGGTAACTGTTAAGGAGACCAGAGAAACTTCCCTAGATCAGGTCTTTGGAGATCAAATGGAACCCCAACCTGACAATTCCACTAGCAATATGCACCATCCTCAGTGCTTTTTAAAGAGCTCTAAGCATTATCTGAGCCATTTCCATGGAGAAAGAAGGGAAGAGATCTTCGAAATTCATTGTCTGAACACTTTTGGTACAGCTTTAAGTTTGTTTTGATTCCAGTCTATCAAGAATTTGAGGTTGGCAACAGAAAAACTTAAAATTTGATTCTGAATTTGCTACTAACTGGCAAAAGGAAAAACTACTTAAGTTTTTAAATGCTACATATAAATTTTCAGTGGTTTGAAACATTAACTTTTATATCTGTATGGCAGATTTATTTTGAGTATGACCAAACCTTTCATTTTTAATTGAAAGCCAATAGCAAGAGCATAACCATAATATTATTCCTCATTAAATTTTAGAGATTTTCTTAGTTGCTCCAATAGCACATACACAGGACCTAGACCAACACTTCTTTTGTTCAGTGAGCATTTCTTACTGGTCACAGGACTTTTTACTAGGGAGCCTGGAGTGACCCCAAACTACTTCTCAAAGCAGTGCTTCTAGCACCATTTCAAAGTCATTTTACATTATCAAAAGTGATGAAACCTACCCACCACTCAATCCCTAGAGTGAGCAATGTATACACCAGACTCTACCCATTAGTGAAGAGGCCATTTTGATGTATTTCACAGGGACATTCAAAAGCATCAGAGTCTGTTTGTTACTGGATCATGCCCTGTGAGTTTGGGCTTGGAAATTCCACAGAGCCAAATGTTAATGGTTTTTCTTATACTTCAATACACAAAAATTCAGTTTGAATAAATTATTTAGAGTATATTTTTGAAGCTTTTAAAAAACTTATCGGTAGTTTACAATAATATTTTTTACCTTCGTTAAATGGCTTTTGTAGTTTAAGAATATTGGGGTTTTAGAGACAGTAACTCTCTTTCCACAAAGAGTATCATGGGGCTTTGGGAGAAATCCTACTCTGGCACTGTTATCCTGCTAGGTTATCTAGAAGAAGTCTAGGCCTCTCTTCTCTTTCCTTTAAATGCTGTCGTTAGATTTTGACAGCTAGCATCTCTTTCTTCTACAAAATTTTATAATTTCCCTTGTTTAGCGCATACAAAATTTCTTTGGCTTGTCCTGCTCTCTTCTGTATTCCAGAGTGATATATCTGATTGCCTACTTTACATACCCACTGGAATATCCAAAAGTCATCTCCAGCTGAACAGGTTCAAAGCATAACCTTGAATTTAATTCCCAGCCATTTATACGTCACCCTGCCCTAGAACTGATTCTCCTCTATTCTTTTTTATTTTATTTTATTTTATTTTAACTTCTCAATATACATTGTAGTTGATTTTTGTGAATTTTTTTTTTGGTTGCTGGCCCGTATGGGGAGATCCAAACCCTTGACCTTAGTGTTATAACACTGTGTTCTAACCAACTGAGCTCACCGGCCAGCCCCTCTCCTCTGTTCTTCCGTATGTCAGTATTAATGACCTCCACTCTCCCAGGTCTTCAGGCCAGAAACTATGGAGTAACCCTAGATTTCTCTCTTTCAATTGCCTTGTATTTATTCCATTTGCAAATCCTCTCAGATGCCCCCTTAAAATATATCTATAATCTGAATACTTTCTTAACACCTCCATGGCTGCTTTCCTGGTCCAAGCCATTATCACATCTCACAGGGATTGTTTCAATAGTTTCCTAACTGATCTTCCCAGCTTCATTTGGCCCCACTCCAGTCTATTCTCCATTGAGGATATAAATCAGATTGTGTTACTCTTCTGCTCAAAACCCTCTATTGGTTTCCCGTCTTACTCAGAATAAAAGTAATAAATGTCTTTACCATGGTTTACAAGACCCTGTCTGATCTGGCCCCAGAAGGCTCTCTGATGTCATTCCTTGTCACTTTTCTGTCACTCACAGCCCTCATACACACAGATCTTCCTGCTGTTTTTTTTTTTTTTTTTTTTTGCCTTTTTTCGTTGAAGGTATAGGG
>NW_007726723.1:325311-363447 GCF_000696425.1 Galeopterus variegatus
TTTTTTTTTTTTTTTTTTTTTTTTTGTCTTTTTTCGTGACTGGTAAGGGGATCGCAACCCTCGGTGTGGTGTCGCCCGCACCATTTTCAGCCAGTGAGCGCACAGGCCAGTACTATATAGGATCCGAACCTGCGGCGGGAGCGTCGCTGCACTCCCAGCGCCGCACTCTCCTGAGGGCGCCACGGGGCCGGCCCTGCTGTTCTTCAGATGTACCAAGCATGTTCCTTATGTAATGCTTTTGTGCTTGCCAGTTTCCCTTCCTGACCGTGCTTTCTCCGGATATCTGAACAGTCTGTGCCTTCTCATTCACTTTCTGCTCAGTTGTAAGTTCACAGTGGAGGCAATCTTTGAAAGCCCTTTGTAAAATAGTAACCTGCTCCTTTGCTTCCCCTGGAATTGTTTTTTTATCCTATTGTCACAGCTCTGTTGTCACCTGACTTATGTATTTATTTATTATTCTTCCTCAATTACAATGAAATTTCCATGAGGGCAAAGACATTGTTCATAGATGCAATAGATGCTCAATAAATGCTGTTGAAGGAATGGATCCTTGCCACTTGTTAGAGTCCTATTAGAAGTAATGATTCTGCAAGGAGACCTTAAAGCAGGTCCTGGTTAGTATCCTGTATTTGTTATATGGTCCCTTTCTTGAGGAATAATTTGAATTAAAGTAAAAGAGATTTTTCATAGGAATAGGTATAAGCCTGTGTGGAGACATGCTCTTTTTTTATTTTTAAGTATTTATCTCCAAAATTTTAATAAGGAGTTGTTAAAGCTGCATAAAATTGAAATATTCTAAAATTTTATATATGAGGTAATTATTACAGAGCAAAAGCATATCCTTATATCCTTAAAAAATATAATAGTTACATTCAACTAAAATATGTGAAATTATTCTTGGAAGATTTTTAATGGGTTTTTTTTAACATTATTATAATTACTGTTTCAGGATATTCTAAAACTTTACTAATAGTTTCTATGTCAATGATTTTTCCTAAGTGAAATACTATTTTATGTATTCTTTCATACCATCCAGTATATTGATTTGTGGCATGTCTACCTAAATTTTAAAACTTAAATTTTAAAAGAAATTTTTCTTTTAAGACTTCTTACTCCCAAACTGAACATCAGGTTTGTAAGATAATGTCAGATGTTCTCAACATTCCTGCAAGATAGTGCTCAAATTTGTTTTTTCAGTTTTATAGAGAAAGAGAGAAAATTATTTTTCAAGGCAATTTAGATCACTTTAGAAATACAAGGATGGTTTTTCTAAAACTTGTCTTCCTACTATCACCTTCATATATTTTTTCCATATCCACACATCACTTATAAAATTAATATTTTTCTTTAATATATTAAAGTTGGCATTTAAACTTATTTTTAAACCAAACTTTGTCACCGTCATAAATGAGAAACTAGTATAATTTGCCCTAAATAGAATATAACTGTAAAAAAATAAAACTGATAATAAGACACTATTATTAAATTCTAAGTAGATTCCTCTACCTGTTAAAGTCTGATGCTGAGGACTATTCTCTGTATTTAATACTAGAGATTTGCCAGAGTTACAGATTGTCATCTTATTGTAATCTCAAGAATGAAAAGAGACTGAAGAGAGACTTTTCTCATTTTCAGTCAGTGTTATTTAATGCCTTGTTCTCGTATTCCCCAAATTATCTTGGGTACCTCCTACAGTCATCTTGAATCATAAGGTATTTTAAGTTCCATACTTAAGAGTTAACTTCTGATGATGATGATTATTATTATTCAGTCCCGAAAACCATCAATTTCCTGCAAAGCCATTGAGAGAGTCTCAGAGCCACCTTCTTACTGATTCTCAGTCCTGGACAGAGAGCAGCACAAACCTGGGAAAAGGCAGAGCTGGTAAGGACATGCTTGTTTAGCTTTCTTTTGACATATTTTATTTTATTTATTTATTTTTTTTTTTTTCCCCTTTTTGTCTTTTTTCATGACCGGCAACGGATCGCAACCCTCAGTGTCGCGCCCGTACCGGCCCGGGACCGGCAATGGGATCGCAACCCTCGGTGTTGCTCCCCGCACCTCGCTCAGCCAGTGAGCAGGAACCGGTCTGTATGTGGGATCCGAACCCTCGGCGGGAGCGCCGCCATGCTTCCCAAGCGGCACACTGTAGCAGTGCGCCACCGGGCCGGCCCCGACATATTTTATTTTTAAAAGGTGAAAGTGCTGAAAAAAAAATTCATTACATTACCTACAGAATTTTTCTTAAAATTTGGAGATGGATTCCCATTGTAAATTTGAATTATTTTTAAAGAACTTCTATTTGTGAGGTACTTTGATTAATATCTGTTAGCAGTAGAAAATCATTTTGTGAAAGATGGATCTACATTTCTTTTTCCAGTTTAATGAACCAAATCTTTATTACTGCACATTAAACAAAATGGGAGAAATAAGTTGAAAATATAAAATATAAGAAATGAAATCAACTAGCATGGAAGATTGAAAAATATCTGCTGAAAAGAATCTTAAATTATGTATTTCTGTCTTTTACTGTAAGATTGCTATCCTAATTCAAAATATCTAAGTAAAGTCATAGCATAGTTACCATAACTTCACCTGTGGTGTCTTCATATCCCACTCACATTTCTCTTGCTAGAACGAGCAAGGTTTTGAAGCCAGACAGACCTGATTTCAAATCCCAGTTTGGGCACCTATTAGTATATGGTATTCATTAAATTACCTAACCCTAACCTCTTTTAGACTTAACATTCTTATCTTTAAAATACGACCTATTGGCCGGCCCAGTGGCGCACTGCTACAGTGCGCCGGTTGGGAAGCGTGGCAGCGCTCCCGCCGAGGGTTCGGATCCCACATACAGACCGGCCGCTCACTGGCTGAGCAAGGTGCGGGGGCAACACCGAGGGTTGCGATCCCGTTGCCGGTCCCGGTCCGGTACGGGCACGACACTGAGGGTTGCGATCCGTTGCCGGTCACGAAAAAAGACAAAAAAGGAAAAAAAATAAAATAAAATAAAATAAAATAAAATAAAATAAAATAAAATAAAATAAAATAAAATAAAATAAAATAAAATAAAATAAAATAAAATAAAATAAAATAAAATAAAATAAAATAAAATAAAATAAAATAAAATAAAATAAAATAAAATAAAATAAAATAAAATAAAATAAAATAAAATAAAATAAAATAAAATAAAATAAAATAAAATAAAATAAAATAAAATAAAATAAAATAAAATAAAATAAAATAAAATAAAATAAAATAAAATAAAATAAAATAAAATAAAATAAAATAAAATAAAATAAAATAAAATAAAATAAAATAAAATAAAATAAAATAAAATAAAATACGACCTATTTCTCAGAGTTGGTATGGATTAAACAAAATAATGTGATGATATATGTGTGGTGTCCCATAAATGAGTACAAAACCATACATCCATAATTAAGACCCTATTAGCCAGAAAATCTCCAGATTGACTATTTTAATTCTTCAGACCATTTCTCCTTCATTTCCAGTTTTTTCTTCAAACTCTCATGCTGCCTGATTTTGGCTCATTAAACTTTATTTACTTGTTTATTTGAAATCTCTTTGGGATATAGTGATAGTGAAAAACAAACAGATAGTCCTGAGTAAAAATTCTAGTCATTAATATACAATAAGTCATATTCTCTTAAAATGTAAGCCTTCTTTAAGGAGACTTATTTTTAAGGAATATATATGCTCTCTGAAGATCCCAATATTTGAGTATTCACAATTTGGTTTGTCTTTTCTTCAAATGTTCCATTTTACTTTCCAATCTATATGAAGGACTAGGCATTGCCTAAACACAAATTGATGATGCCAGTTTGCCCCTGGAATCCATCAGTTTCCTTAGAGGCAAACAAGTGATGTATGGTTAGTTGGGGGCCAATTGTCGGGGGTGGAAAAATCAAGAGCTCCCTTTCTTCCAGATGGGACTCATGTTTCACCTTTAGCCTACATTAACATAGGAGTTATTTCTTGATTTTTATGTGCTTTTAATTATTTTGTATGTTAGATTAATTTTTCTGTTAGTTGGCTGATGACTTGAGAAACTATTAAAAAGTTCAAAGTATGATGTAAAGGAAGGAAGAGAAACATGAGGATGAGATGAGAAAGGGCTCAAAGATTGGTTTGACTAGAACAAGGTAGTAGATGAAGAATTGGGAATCATGGTTTACGGTGATGTGAGCAGTGCCTCTTATAGATACCCACAGTACGTACAAGGCACCTTTGGAAGTATACTGGGGGATTCATACATGAATAACCAAGTCTCTGCCTATTTGTTCAAATGCAACCAAAAACTGCTTATTTATGTTCTTTCTTTAAGGTCTGAGCAATCCTGCATTAACCATGGAGAATGAGACTTAAATCTTCAAGCAAAATACATTCATAGTTTATAAGAGTAAGATAAGTTTTCCCCTTTTGTTGTTTAATATTTTTAACAGTTTTCCAGTTTTTGTAGGGCAAATAGTTTCCATAAACATTATTTATTTTTCAGTTACTCGATAGAATATGTCTTACCTGACCTGTGGGATCACATTAATCATGCTGGGGCCTCTGGACATGGACCTAGCTTCAGTATTAGCTAGTATTTAGGTTAATTTGATAAATTATAGAAATAAATTGATGAGAAAAAGTTATTTTTCTAGTAATGAATTAAGTGGAAGATACCGATCTTAAAATATTAAACTTTACATGAAAATTATCTTGTCATTTCATAGGATCATAGAATTTATTGTTTTTATTTTTTTCTATTCTTCAGGATATACAATGATCATATCCTTGACTGTCCATTAGCAGAATCTCACTGGGTCCAAGTACAAGATAATTATATCTTGCTGATGCAAACCTTGGTCATCCCCATCTTTGGTCACAGTAGGACCTTGTAGCATGTTATTAAAATAATATGTTTTTCAAATTATTTTCTTTAAACCATAATTGTTTTAAACCTATAGTTCCAAATCAGTTTCTTTAAAACATAATCTATTTATAAATCTGAAGTCAATAAAAAGCTACAGTAAGGAGTGCCTTTGGAACAGAGCCATAAACATCTAAACAAACAACAACTGTATGTACTGTTATAATAAACTCAATATGATGAGTTGAAGATTAACGTTATCAGTATAACTCTTACTGCAACCTAGAATCTTAAGAGTCTAAGAGAAGCAAGAGATTTGCATCTAAAACAAAATCATTTGTGTCAAAGTACTTCACGGATATCTGGTTTTTTATTTATTTGCTTTGTTTTCATTTTTATGAGTAGCCATGTAATCAATATTTTGCTGATCTGGCAATCTGCCAGTTGACTAGTATTTTGATTTTGGGAAGACCAGGATCCCTTCTGAATACATGATAGTAAAGTAGATCAGACTGATCACAACTATGGTTAGGATAGGGAAAATTTAATCTTGAATTGGTTAAATAGCAAAGAGACATTATTAAATTTCTGGGAATAATTCTTAGAATATAACTATGAATATACAAATATGAATCATTAGCCAATACTGCAAATAAAATATTTCACGGAACATAATTCTGTAAAACACATACAATTTTACAGGATTTTTTTTTTCAGTATTTTGAATCATTACTGATAATTACCATTGTAAAGTCATTGTTATTACAAATTTTTCTTATGTGTTAAATATTTTGTGTTTGCACAGTAACATTGTCTATAAGTCATCTAGACTTCTCAGTATTTTGACACAAGACCAGTGTCATGTTTGTTCATCACTATCGCCAATACCTCACACAGTACTAGACACATAGTAGGTTCTCAATAAACACTTGATAGGTAAGTGATAAAATAACATCATTGAAATTAAAAATCTCACAGAAACTTGTTTAATAAGTAGTCATAATAACCAAATGGCAGCATGAATCAGCTGCATAGACCTAAAAAAAGAAGCAATTTTCTGATGTAATATTTTCCATTCTACTGACATATCCTGTAGCAGTAAAATGTTTTGGTTTTTTAATTAAATATTTCCTAAGTTGCTAGTAAATACTAGACTTTCAAAAACAGTTTTTCCGGCTTTACATCTCACATTTGTTATTTATTCAATACACATTTACATTGAATAATATTGTTTGATATTTATGTACCTAATCTAATTTTATTACTAGATATCTTCATATTATTTTCTCTTCTTTTTGAGATACATTACTAAATGATCTGTGGCCTTTTTTTTTTTTTTTGGCAGCTGACTGGTATGGGGTTCTGAACCTTGACCTTGGTGTTATCAACACCACACTCTAACCAACAGAGCTAACCGGCTAGCCCTTATGCGGCCTTTTTATAAAATAGTTTTAGATCAACACAGTTTCTGGATAGTTATAATGTACCTAAATCCATAGTAATGCTAAAAGGTAGATTAAATTTAGATTACCCAACCTTCTGCCTCACACAAAATAAATAAAAAATGCTGTAATTCTTGCATGTGAAGTTTCAAAATTATTTCCCTAAATCTCCCTTCCCACTCAGTTGCCACTCCTAAATCCCTTTTGGCTTCAGGTGAGTACAGAACTAACAGCACAGACCCTGTCACTCAAATTGTGGACCCAAACCAGCAACATCACCTGGCAGCTTGATAGAAATGCACAATCTTCATCCTTATCCTCAACCTACTGAATCAGAATTTGCAGTTTTTTCATTTTAGTAATATTCTCTCTTGTATATGCACATTAAAGTTTGGCAAGCATTGTATGGAGGTTCCTCAAACAATTGCAGATAGAACTGCCGTATGACCCAGCAACCCCACTGCTAGGTATATACACAAAGGAATGGAAATCATCATGTCAAAGGGACACTTGTACTCCCATGTTTATTGCGGCTGTATTCACAATAGCCAAGAGTTGGAACCAGCCTAAATGCCCATCATCAGATGAGTGGATAAGGAAAAGGTGGTATATTTATACAATGGAGTATTATTCTGCTATAAAAAAGAATGAAATACTGCCATTCACAGCAATGTGGATGAAGAAAAAAATATATATATATAGTCACAAATAATACGTTGAACTTTTTAAGAGAACAGAACTGAGGTTGCTGGGGATGGGAAAAGGGGGATAAAGGGGGAAGGGGGAATTGGCAAAGGGGACAAAAATAATTTTTAAAAATGAAACCAAGAAAAGTTTGAGAAGCATTGATCTAGAGGTGTGTATTCAAGAACACATCTACTGAGGCTTCAAGCATAGAAAACAGTTTTGAACAATGTTGCAACAAGTAATGAGTGGTTAGTTGTGGGTTTTTGTTCTTTTTTATGGTTAACACAATTTTATGTTTTCTGTTTCATTTCAAGGTATCAGTGCTGTAGATGGATGGAAGAGGCTTCCCACAGGAAGGTGCCATTGGCCTTTGGCTGGATATGCAGAATGTGGATTGATGAGTTCTACTCAAGCCACTGATTAAAACACAATGCATTTTTGACCTAATATACAGATTGTTAAAACTAACACAAATTCCTATTAAATGTTAAAAGTAATTATGGTGTATGAATCAAGGGGGACCATATCTTCTATCAAAAACTTGAAATAAATTCATGGACCAGTTTTCATCTGAATATTTGGGTAGCACAGTTTAGCACATAAAAAACCCTTTAATCATCTGATTTTCTGATTCAGGAAATTGAGACTACTAAGATATTGTTTAAGATTTCAAAGATTTCAAGTCACATTATCATGGTGAGCTTTACTTGTGAAACCTATTAGTTATCTTTAAGACGGCGGAGGTAGCAAATTAACTTCTTTGTTTTTCCCTCTGAAATGAATCCAGCCTCAGATTGAGTGAACTGTAATAACTCTGAATTCATTACAAAGTCCAAGTGGCCTACAGTTGAAGATCACCATCCATTTTTGCCAGACTTTAATCTAATTCTAGCCTTTGTTCCTTGCTGGAAATACATATGACCATTGAAGACTGAGCTCACTGATAAAGCAATTGGCTAGAAAACTTTTGCCAGAACAAATACGTTTCTATTACATCAGAAACATATTTTCATCTCTTCTAATCTCCTAAGTTGGGGGGGAAATCTACAATGACAATTACAGAGATTGTTTTATGACATTCTTTTTTTTTTTTTTCCTTTTTTGTCTTTTTTTTTTACTGACCAGTAACAGGATCGTAACCCTCGGTGTCACGCCCGTACAGGGGACCGGCAAAACGGGATCGCAACCCTCGGTGTTGCGCCTGCACCACGCTCAGCCAGTGAGCGGGAACCGGTCTCCACATGGGATCCGAACCCTCGGTGGGAGTGCCGCCGCGCTCCCAAGCGGCGCACTCTGCAGTGCGCCACCGGGCCGGCCCTATGACATTCTTTTGTTGGTTTGGATTTTTAAAAATCTTTTTAGGTTATTTCTCCTGTTGAATGTAGAAAAATATTGAATTTCTATTAAGGATTCCTGATAGGTTGATGAATTTAATCCTCCAGTGATATCTATATTATTTCTGTGTTTTCTCATCAAAACTATGACAGTTAATAGATATTTGAGAAAAGTATAGTTTAAGATTAAATTATGCAAATCATTAAACAAAAATCTTATACTTTTGGAGATTTAGTTCACCATGAATTAAATGGTGTGCTGTTTGAAAATTTAAGATAAACTAAAGTGGTGTGTGTGTTCCTGCCAAAATATTCAGCTTCAGTAAACATACTAAGAAGCTCTTGTGCCTTGTATGCACTATTTAAAAAAAGAAAAAGGTTTTCTTTTCTTTTTTATTTGAATGGTGTATAAGTTTTGTAAATATTAACAATTAGAATAATATGCTGTATATTTTTTTGGTACTGATTTTGAGAATTTAAAATAGATTACCATTTAAAATGACACAATAATTGGTATTTAATCAAAGAGAAAATGGTAATAAGCTTTCCAAAATCTTTGTTAGACAAAATTTTAAGACAAAAACTAGAAGACCAGAGGATAATGCAGTAAGAGATCCTTTCAATTACTCATCCTTGCTAAAAATATAAAGAGTTTATATTAAATGTGTTTCTGGAAGAATCAATGTCAGCCAAGTCTATTTCATAGTTCATACGAGTGCAATTCTTTGAACAACAGGAAGGCAGTCTTTTTCAGATTTTTTTTAAAGCTAAAAAGTTTGATCCGACAATCTGCTTCAAGAAATCTCAGAAGAAATGATACTTTTTTTGGGGGGGGGGGGTCATTTTTCATTACCTGAAGTGCCAGAATGGAACCTGTAGCTCCTGCTAGAAGTCTTAAGGGCAAAAGCAACATGTGATGTATTAAGAATTATATGCAGCCAGATTTTTTGGCAAAGCACAGTACTGTAAGTTGTTTTCCTGGACAGAATTCTGTTAGGTATTCCCTCTTGCCAGACTGGAAGCTAAGAAAAAAAAATTTTTTTTTTTATCCTTTACCCTGCTAGAGTACTGTTAATTTCTCCCCCTTTAGGTCTTTTATGTAATTATTTAAATACATAAGTCAATACACATTAGAATCAGATTTGAAAAAGTTTACAAAAATAAAAAAATTTTGTATTGCTGTAATGGTTCCCTTTCTGTTTTCATACAGTGAATAGTTTTTTTTTGTTTTGTTTTTAACAGTAGGGGGTTATAATTTTTGGAGATAGCTATATATCTCATTAGATCTGCAGTATAAATATTACCTGAGTGAACAAAGCATGAAATAAATAGACCTGCATTTTGTACATATTAATAAGATGTACCTCAAAAATATTTTAAGCATTTTACTTAAAAAATGTAATGGTTTAACTCAAACTTGACACATATTTTGACTCTCCCGATTGTCCAGTGAACTGATAATTTTGATTTTTCCTGTTTTTAGAGATTTTACCATATCAAGATTTAAGAAACTTTTCATTTAAAAATACTGTACAGATACTTCATATATATTAGGTAACTCTTATTGTGTAGAAGAGGATTGTTTTTCCAAGATAAAGTAAAGAACACTTGCATCTAAATACAATGACAAGGCCTTCCAGGAAATGCATATCCACAAATTCACTCCTGGTGTACCCTAGCAAAGTGGTTGACCACCTTCGCTAGCTGTCTATACGAAATTGCCTTTGCATAGACAATTTAAATTACTTTAAAGATACACTTTTCCTAATAATCTACCAGAAGTACTAATTGCAAAATTCATGTCTACAATGTGTCATAACATAGGTCTTTGGCGTATGGGAGTGAGAGGATGAGGTAATTACTCCTTAGTAGTTAAATGATTCTGAGGAAAATTAGAAACAAGACTGAAGTTCAAGTACACTGTAATCAGTAGACAACAACTGGAACTATCTTCATTAGGGTCATCGAATGCTAAGGATTTATAAACCATGCTTCTAAAAATGTAAGCTAGCAATCATGTCATTCATGCTTCAGGAAAACATGAGAAAAGTGTTACTCCGTTGTATTATTTACGAGCAGATTTTCCCTATTTTGAAATACATGTAAACTTGCTGGCCTGATTCTGAAGTCATACTGCCTATTCTTGTACATACTTACATATTTACTTGTAAGTGATGGTTCTGATACTTTTATGAGGTTTGTCCCCCCTCCCCGCCACATATATATGCAAACCACAGAAAATGGTATATGCCATGCAACTAACATTGTAAACTATAATGAAGATGTCCCCCAATATGACCGTTCTACCCACCTCCACAAATTCTGATCTAATATTTTGTCCAAAGTGACAATTCAGCAATGGATTTTTCAGGAATTTGTCTCTAGGTAGGGTCGGTCCTTCTCTGAAAACTTGTTCTTCCTAATTAGAAAACCACCTGCCCTAATCTCAGTGTTTTAGCAGCCTATACTCCTTTCCCACATACTTAGCCAATTTAGCAATATTTCCTCTTACATGTGGAAGATGACTGTTATACACTTTAGTATTTATTGCTCTTTACAAGGGCTCCAATGGAATTTTTTAACCTGTCTTGGTAAAAATTCATAGTTCTACTTTTTATTGAAATTTTAGCAATTTGATCATGTAACATTATTGAAAGCATTAAATACATCCCAACATTAGAGAAGTTGAAGCCAACAAGCCTTCTGAAATTTCAATAGTTTTAAAATTTAATAGTGGCCTAAAATTAAAGGTCTGAGGATAAAACTTGCTTGCTGATAGCTGTTAGCTTTCCACCCAGCACCCACTGTTCTCATAATATAATTATGTTGCCAATGTCTGGTTTTCCATAAAGCAGGAAGAGGTGACTCAAAAATCACAAAGAGAAATCATGAGTTTTGCAGAAAGAAATGAATGTTCTCAAAGACATGGCGACCATGAAGGGACTCAGCTTCAGCTGCCACTGGCGCCAGGGAGCCTGGTTGCCTAAGATCTTATCTCGAGTCAGAGAAAACAGACCTTCCCTTAGCTTCGCTGAGACTCCCCTCTTAACCTCTTAGCCTCATACAACGCCTTGCCTTCTGTTTCTATGGTAATACAGATCTAAGAGTTTGCTCTCTCATCTTCTCGCTTTGGCCAATTCAAATAAACCTTTTTCTATCTCTAAGCTCTGGTGTTTCAGTGTTTTGGCTTTAGCTGGGCATTGGGTACATGGACCTAAAATTTTGGGTTCTGGCAACAAGGTCTTGATTTTTAAATTGAGCAATTTGTTCCCCACAAAATTTCCTTTACAATTTATTACCAAAGGATCTTATTTTGTTACAGAACACAGGAATTTGTGTTACACTTTATAGTGGTGCAAACCCTGCACTTCCATTTCTCTTTCCCATGATGGGTTTGTTATTCTTTAGTGTCCTGACTTGTAAACAGGACATAATTGAAGGGATAAATTCAAGTAGACTTGATTCAAAGGAACTCCTGTGAATCAAAAACTGAACATGAAGTATCTCCCAGCGCAATGTGCCGTGTAGCAGAAGGCTCTGAAAGAGGGGATTTGTCTTTTCTTTCCTCAAAGTCCCCTTGAAATGTGAGTAAAGAATGCTATACCTTAATGCAGTCTAGGTGACTAAGAGCTTAATCTCCAACTCCGTCTAATTCTTATACCAGCAAAAATTTTGAATATGATAATCTGGGTAAAGCGAATAGAGACAACTTTAAATCACTGCAGCCCATTCACATTGGAGAAAAGTGAGCAAAGAAAAAATACGAAAAAAAAAAAAAAACTGGTGACAAATGTTCAAAGATCTTTGATGTTCTTGTCTGTGGCCAGCATTCAGTATTTATGAATTATTAGTTTACAATTGGGAAAAAACGTATGTTAAGACTATCTTCTGAGTTGGCTTATTCCTGAGTACCAATTAAACCAAAGGGGAACTTTTAACAAGTGAATTTAAACTCTGGTTTATGCTACATAAAGGAGCTCCCCATTGCTTAGAAAGGACAGTACTATGTTGTGATTTATGAAGACAAACTATGATTTATGGTGCATCTTCCAGGGAAGGTTTAACACTGTAAAGAGCTCAATCCTGACTTGAATTTATTAATACTTAATAGTTCTTATTTGGCGGATAAAGGTGCTTAATCAAATTGAGATAAAAACCATAATGGCCCAAGGTAGAATTCTGTTGATGCTGAATTAAAGGACTTGATACCATGGAAAGCTTCTGTTCTTCTATTTTTATTTAGCTATGACAGAAAGTAAGGTCAGAGCTTATTTTTCATGCCTTTTCCTGTCAGTAGGTTTGGCTCCCTAAAGCGCATTATTTAAAAGCATCTTAAATGACCTAATAAAATATTTGTGTGGAAGTTGAATATTAAAAAAAAAACAAACCAAAAACCCCCATCTTAATTACACACTAATCTTGTGGTAACGTGGCAAACCATGTTAAAGTTCTTTAGAAATATACACTCAGGCAAGATGCAGAGAATATGGATGAGCCCCAGAATGGCTGTAACCAACTGAAGGAAAGTCTATATACGTAGGTATAGCTCAGAAATGATTTTTTAATTTACTCTTTATACGTAGGCTTGCAGAGATGTTAAGACACCTGCTAACAATTAACGTTAATTATTGTTTAGAGAGGGAAAAAAAAAGTGTATGGCACCACATGTGTATCCATCAAAATCACTGAAGACCTACGTGAGACATGGCTAATAAGGTACAAGTCCCTTTGGGATCTTCAAGCTGGAACTTCCTGATGATTTGGAAGTCAAATGATATTCTTACCTATAGTTGTTCCACACAGACTATTAGAGACTAACTTCAGTCACTTCAAACTCAGCATTGAATTCTCAAAGAATATGGCTGGGCAATACTGATAACATCTGATTCATTAAGAACCAAAGAAAAACACTCAAAAATCATCTGATGTTATTTCCAACAGCCTCACTCTTCAAGCAACTGTTCTCATCATAAGACTAAGAGTCTTATTTTCTCTGGCCGCATTTCTTTGGGCTACTACATTCAAACATGATACAACTCACAATCAGTAAATGGCTTTCTTCACTTGGCTGACAAATTGGCCACTTGTAAACATATTTTGGTTGCAGCCTCACATTTTTTATTTTCATTAAGAAATTATGCTATGATGAGATATTCCATTTTTAATTTTCTAAATCTTTTGACTTTTTCCCCCATGAGTTGGGAATACTGTGGTATTGTCTTGTAATGTCAACATATATTGTATTCTTTTAGCAGTTAGTGTCATTGCACCATAAACATAATGATAAAATCCACACTCTGCTCCAACGTACCCTCAATGTACAACATTCAAAGTGTACTTTTCTTGTTTTGACATAATGGGCATGAACGAGTAACAGAAAAAATACAATGTTTTGGTACAGTGATACACATGGTATTCCAAATGTCAGGTTATACCTGTATCACTGTGATTCTGTAGCTTGCCAAGCAGCAATGCAAAACAATGAGACCACCACAGGCAGTTTCTGTAGCAGCTACTCAACTTTCCCATTGTAGGAAAAAAGTAGCCATAGCCAATACATAATTATTGTGGCTGCATCCCAATAACTTTATTTGTGGACACTGAAATTTGAATTTCATATAATATTCACATCACGAAATATTCTTTTGATTTCACCCCCAACCATTTAAAACTAAAAAGCATTCTCAGCCACACAAACAGGTAGCAGGCTAATTCTGGCCTACAGGCCAAGGTTTGCTGACCTTTGCTTTAGTAAGTTTAACAGAATTATGGTGAGTCCAGAATTAATGGCTCAGGAACAGTAAAAAAAAAAAAAAAAAAAAAAAAAAAAGGCCAAATATCTTATATCCAAAAGCTAGGTTTAGAAAAGGTCATAATGTTCCTCTACAGAAGTTATAAAATTCTATACAGTTGTCCCTCAGTATCTGTGGTTGATTCCAGAAACACCCCCCCACCTCACCCCACCAGTAGATACCAAAATCTGCAGATGTTCCAAGTCCCACAGTCAGCCCTGTGGAAGCTGTGGGTATGAAAAGTCAGCCCTCCATATCCGCGGGTTTCACATCCTGTGAATCCTGTATTTTCAGTCTGGGGCTTGGTGAATTAACAGATGTGGAACACACAGATATAGAGGGCCAACTGTATTTACTGTGGGGATCCCTGTATAAGTGCACTGCCCAGTTCAAAACCCTGTTGTTCAAGGGTCAACTGTACTTTTAGGGACAGAAACCAAAACTGATACAAGTTATGAAATTCAGCAACTATGTGGCTACAAAAAAGGCAATCTTTTACAATTTTTTTTTAAGGAGGTGAAGATCAAAATGAAAAGAAACCAATTAGAAACTTGGTTCATTGTCTGCCTTTAAAATGAAGCCACAGTAAATCATAACAACTGTATTTACTTTGTAAGTCTTTTAGAATAAATCTGTTCCTGGAAAGAAGAAACAGAAATCAGTTCACAATTATCTAGTTGAGGTACTCATAAAGAGCACGAATAAGCCAACACTGTTGAAATGCAGAAGGCTCAGATTTATTTTTCAATTAAAAGAGTAATAATCACCTATTGTTAATGAAGAAATTCTAAGTTCTGTTCAGTTCTCCAAATAAAACAGTATCTCCCAAATAAATATTTCTAAAACAAAGTCACCAGTCATCAACATATATAAGAAAACATTTCTGAAGCCTTTATTTACAAAAGCTTTAAAAACAAATAATACCCTCTGTTTTGCAAATAACGTTTTGTTTAAAAAGGACCACCCAGTTACAGCATTGTAATATCATGAATAAGAATATACAAGGGAAACAAACCAATGTGGCTAACATTTGGAGATTTGCTAATATTACCAATTGAAGTGTAGATAACACACGATAACTTGTATTCCCATCATTTCAGGGTGGAATTAATGATTACCAAAGAGTCTTCCTACACATGCTCTGGTCTGGTCACATATTCTGCATGGCTAAATATTTCACAGTCTCTTTTGTCAATATATATAAAATAGATTGCAAAGATATACACAAAAAAATAAACAAGCATTACACGCCTCAGGTAATTTTATTAGCTATATATATATATATATTTTGTTTGTTGTTGTTTTGCACCAAATGTCTCCATTATTTATCTTTGTAGCAACTATGAAAGCACAATTTTTGTCTTTTAATTTGGTACAAAATATACCTAAAAACTTGTTATCTTTGGATTTTAATGAAATTGATTTGTATAATCAACAAATCAACAGCATCATAAGTATGGCTATAAAATAAAAAAAAAATAAGGGTAAACAGTGATGTTGAATAAAAAGCAGATCAAGGGAAGTGTGCTATCATAAAACAACTGTAGCTTTAACATCTTGAATACCAATTTCCTGGCAGATACTAAATAACCAATCACAAGGAATTTTTCCTGAAGGGTGTAAAGCTGGTTTGAAAATTCTTCACAGAGCAGCCTACACATGCCAATTAGAAACTGACAGACACAGATGTGCCTGGAAGATTAAACACTACGCACACAAACAGCAGTTACTAAGCTCCTCAGTAGTTTCTTGTCTTTTTTTGTTAGTCTTGCTGAATCAACAATTTGCACAATGAATGTGCTATATTTATTCTATGGGTCAAAAACAAGTAAATACTGTAGAAAGTTGGCAGATAGTTATTTTTCCAGCTAAGAGCAAGAAAAACCAAATTTCTGATAAAACAGAGGATTTGATTCAGAATCACTCTCTAAAGTGCAAAATTGATGGTCCACAATCTCAAATAGCTAAAACTCTTGCAGAATGAAGGGAGAGACATGAAACAGGGAAATAAATTATAGTCAGTGCTAGTTAATTTAGGAAAGGGGAAAAACGAACCAAACTTACATGGGTGAAGTTTATCAAAATATTCAATATGATGTGTAGCTTTCCCCACTCTCTGTCACACACGCTTGCTAAGAAGTATATTAAATTAAGGCCAAATTTAACCTGAATGCATTTCTATTTATTAAGATCTGAGATAGGAATGGTCATACTTACTACTGAAAGGCAGAAAATAAAATGGGCTATAAAAGGGAAATAAAAGGTACTGTCTATTGTCCAAGGAATTCAACCAGAGATAAAACCTATATACAAGCATGTGTGTAGCTCAAATAAAATAAAAATAAAAGAAATATTTCATGTCATGACTGCTTGTTGGCTTCCTCTTCATATGCATTCCCTGTGCCATTCTGCACATAGGATGAACCAGAACCAAGGCCATACAAATGACCACAATATTTGGCATCATCAATATGATCTTCAAAGAACATCTAAAAAGGAATTTTGAAGGAAAAAAAAGACAATTTTAACCAAAAGGTACCACTTACAATTTAGATTACAGCAATGTAAGTACTGACTATTCATTAACTATGACAGCTCTTTTCTATGGTGTTCCTTTGAGGCCACACATTTAAGTTCAATGAATAAGACTGATGTCCTCAATTAGTACAGAGCTCGAAAGAAACCAAAGTAAAAGACTACAAAAAAACATATAAATGCATGTATTCCTCATTAACATGTAGACCACTTTTATGTGAATTTGTAATCATGGAAAAATGGTAGACATTTTTATTCCATTAATTTAACAATACTCAACAGTAAGAATGAATGAAAATAACCAATGATGGCAGAAAAAAATGTTTATGTTTAAAAGTTGCTTTGAATCTATGTGCAAGGCTGAACTGGCTAAAAATAATCAAACCCTAAACATGTCATGGTCAGAAAAAACTGAACATTTACACTAGATTACTGTCCTTGAAGAAGCCAAGAAAAATAAAGATAATGAATTAGTGTAGAAATCCACAACTAAACCAGTAAGGCACTTTTAAAATATAAACCTGAAAAATCCAAAAAGTTGTTGTAATACTCTAAAGAAGCACTGAGAAGTAGTACAAAATATTTACTTCTTCTGAACGGACAGTCCAAATCACTTCTGAATCAATCAGAAGATTGTTCAGATCAGTACTACTTGGCAAAACAGTTTTAATGCTTTTTAATATTAATATATTTCTACGAAAAGTTTTAAATTTCCTGTCAATTCTTTAATGTCTAAGAGAATATATAGTCAAAAGAATTCCAGAGCAATTATTTTGCAAAAAGGAAAACTTTTTTATAGGCAAAGTCCATCCTATTTGTTTTTACACAGCTGATTTTCTTTTGTGTTTACCTACAGTGAGATATACCTGTATATATCACTTAATTAGATAACCTAACAGTAAACTTGAGTTCGTTAAATTTCATTCTGTCATACTTTTTTATATGTGAGGAACTGATCTCTGCCTTTTGCCACTTAAGGAAAATCTACCCAGAATGGTTTTTGATTGAATTGCTACTCCAGGTTTATTTACTCCTTCAGAATTCAAAACCCCTTTGTAAGACTCAATCTAGTAAAAGAAAAAGTATGAGTCCTACTCTACAAAATCTTCAATCTGCAGTGAAGAATGGCAGGAGCAAATAATGTTTTTACCACCAGTTTAAAGCCTAACAGAAGGCCACACTAGGGGAACCTAACGTATGGATTCCTTGACTTGGCAGAAGCAGCACTGACACAGTCTACAGAAAGAACTTGAGTTCTCTCACTAGTAATGTGCTTGACCCTGGATAAAAGTTACTAGCTTCTGGCCTGTTCGTCACCTAAGCAAGTAATATGGTTGGACTTACGTGATTCCTAAGGTTTTTTTAATTTTTTAATTTTTTATTCTATGAAGAACTTATTCTTCCATTTCCTTTTGAACTACATTTCAAGGTGACTTCTTTTTGAACACTCTGAGTCAAGTGTGGTGGATATGACTTATATGGTACCTCTAAATTATATTTCACTTAGTAGGTATTTATTGCCCAAAAACTTTTATCTTAAGATATTTAATGTTCTCAACCTAAGAACTGAGAAAAAGACACTAATGTCTTCATACTTCTCTCATTTTGAAAAAGGCCATCCCTGTGAGCAATGAATCAGATCCTGCCTGATGCTGTGGTCCTATTCGTTCCAGCTCTAACTGTTCAGCAACTTCCTGTAATCCACCCTAGAAGGAATAAAAATTGCAGGTCAAAGAAAGGAAACACTGCAATGCCTGAATTCACAAATTACAAACTTAGACACTGACCAAAATATGAATGAACTTTAGTAAGTAAAGACAAACCTTATGAAGATAAGGGAAAAAAACAGAATGTGAATTACAAATTTATTTGTTGAATAAGGGAGAAGTTTGTAATTTAACAGAAAATAAGATCCTAATTCGGAAAATGTATCATCGTATGTTTTAAGGCATGTGACAGGTAAATATGAGAGTGAAAGAAAGTAAGCGAAAGAGAATTAAGGAGAGAAGGAAAGAAAGAAGGAAAAGAGGCAGGGAGAGAATAAAGAGAGGGGAGAATGGTAGGGGAAGAAAGAAACAAATATCACTAACAAAAAGAAATCCCTCTCTAATTTGTTAATGCCTCTACTAGCAAACTAGCCCTTCTCTGGACCACAGCTCGAGACAGGGCTTTGCACTGCAGTTGCTTCTATGCTAAAAATATGATGAAGATTAGGTATCATAAGCAGCTGCTTAGGAGAACAAAATAGAACAGAACAGTATGCTTGACTATAGGTCAAAAAGCACCTTTGTCATTAACCTAAATTTTAACACAGCAGCTCACTCAGGACATCTTCAGAATATCTTATATACTTAGAAATTTCCCAATAACATACACATAATGAGCAATAATTTGACCTTCTGTTACTGAAAACTGTCACTGTACATGCATGTCAATTGTAAAAAACATTTCCAAAGCCAGATTAAAACATGTAGCCCTTGGATTCTCAGTATGTTATACATTCAGGGATGGGCCGAGTTTTTAGAGTAGTAAGGATATCCTACTGCAACTCCTCTTGCTCAAAGTCTCCTCAAAACATGTACAATTCTGCTGCTCTCAGGTGCTACAAAGTAATCTTAAAAATATCCCCAGTTATGTGCTGATCATATCTTGTATTAGTGGTAAACAAACTTTAGCCAAAAAACTGCTTCTCTTAAAATTTCCAGTTCATTTGTTAAAAGCAAAAGTTTCCTTATTCAATTCCTATGTTTTTTTCTGCTTAAAAGCAAAGCCCTTAAAGTCCTTACTATCTCTTAAAAGTGTAATTTTACTTGCACTTCTAAAACCTGGTAAGGAGGGCCGAGCCCATGGCGCACTCGGGAGAGTGCGGCGCTGGGAGCACAGCGACGCTCCCACCGCGGGTTCAGATCCTATATAGGAATGGCCGGTGCGCTCACTGGCTGAGCGCGATGTGGGTGACACCACACGAAGGGTTGCAATCCCCTTACCAGTCAGGAAAGAGACAATAAATGAATAAATAAATAAAACCTGGTAAGGAGGGCCGAGCCCATGGCGCACTCGGGAGAGTGCGGCGCTGGGAGCACAGCGACGCTCCCACCGCGGGTTCAGATCCTATATAGGAATGGCCGGTGCGCTCACTGGCTGAGCGCGATGTGGGTGACACCACACCAAGGGTTGCAATCCCCTTACCAGTCAGGAAAAAGACAATAAATAAATAAATAAATAAAACCTGGTAAGGAGAAAACTTGATCAACGTTGGTTTCACTGAAGAAAGAGAGAATGCACATTCTATAAAGCAACCACATTACTTAAATGTGTTTTTGTTTCTTTTTTAAAATACATACACTTAAAAAAAATAAAACCATTATATTCCCAGGGGTCTGCTCTACCACAGGTGAATTTGTTCTCAAAGTGAAGGAGAACTTTTCCATATCAAAGAAACTTTCCTTTTGAAGGAATTAATGTTCAGAAGTAAAAAATTATTACACACATGTCAAGCAGGGTTAGAATGAAAGCTCCTGTCTAGGTGGGACCTACATATTTACTACATCACTTATCCCTAACAGGCTGACATCTTTTGGCCAGGAAAAAAAAAATCTTTTGGTTATGTCATTTACTCCTATGAACATTATCCTATGACTCAAACTGACAAAATAATCTCTAGCCAAGATAAACTGAAGGGGAAAATTCTTTTTGCCATACTACTGAATACATCTGCACGTCGCTGGCCACCTCAGATTTTACCTCAGATGGCTAGATTCTGTGTGCACTGGGAGAGTGAGAACTTGCACTTCTGTGCACAGGACAGCCATACTAGTCAGTCTTCACATTTCTGCTCTGGTTCATCATTTTCACTCTGGCAAGCAATGGCAAAAATCTGACCCTTAGCTTGAATTTTGTTCAAAACTTACTCTGCCAAGATATATTGAAGCTTTAAAAACAGATTTCCCATAAATTACTATGTATGCAAGAAAAAGCATCACATGACCAGATTATATGACTGCATTTAATACAAAACTCAAAAAAATGGTTTAAAACAACACACCAGCCTAGGATCTTAGGTCAATGACTAGGTCTGAATAGTGTGCTGACTGTAGATAATGTCACCAGAAAACTTACCTTGAGATTTTTGCAGCTCTTCATGAGGTACTTCACATCATAAATAACAGGAAAAAATAACCGAAGGATCTCAAAGAAGTCAAGTTCTTCTTCAGGTAAGTTAGAGTTGGTCAGGATTTTGATTAAGTAGCCAAAGTCATAACCACTATAAAAGAGTTAAAAGAATACAGAAGTGGGACACATAAAAACTAAAGAGATGAAAAAAACATTATTCTTTTTTTTTTTCCCTTTTTTTTGTCTTTTTTACTGACCGGTAACGGGATCGCAACCGTCGGTGTCACGCCCGTACTGGGGACCAGCAACGGGATCGCAACCCTTGGTGTTGCACCCACACTGCGCTCAGCCAGTGAGCGGGAACCGGTCTCCACATGGGATCTGAACCCTCGGCGGGAGCGCCGCCGCGCTCCCAAGCGGCGCACTCTCCAGTGTGCCACCAGGCCGGCCCAAAAAAAACATTATTCTGATACAGAATCCAAACAAGTCACTCCATAAGCAAAAGGAATTGACCAAAAAAAGTACACTCAAGAACAGAGAAAATGTATTTGCAACTGTAATGAGAAAATGCTGTCATTTTACAGACGGTGCTAAGAACTTGTCACTTTAACATTCAAAGATATCAATATACACATTTATACCACCAACAAGCCACTACAATACTATTTTGCTGATGCTTGAATACAGAACACTAAGAAGAGTATCAAACTGCTCATAAATGTCTCAAAAAAATTTAAATAACTATGGAAGTGAAGAAATAAAGATGAGCGGAAACTTGGCCAAAAATATCAAAAGGTAGCATGAGAACAGGCACCCAGAAGGCAAAAATAATGCAAATCTTCCTATCTTTTACATAAGGCAATCAAATACTTCAAAAGTCCAAGTAAGTAAGTACCTAACAACTATTTTCACTTCCCTCCAGTAACTACATTAATTAATACTCTCTGCCCTCACAATTCTGTTCCTATCTCAGTATGGCTCCCCAAGAGACATTATTAATGGGAATACTGAAAATGAAAGAAGTGAACATAGTAAAGACTGAAGACTACTACCCTAGATAATCAAACACAAACTCTCACACTCTCAAATCAAGATCTCCTAACCCTATCATTTGGCCTTTTCCACAGCTTTCTATTACCCTACATTTCCCTGCCGGTTATATATCCCTCTCCCTTGTCTACCTGTCCTTCAAGGACCTCTGACAGAAGGCCTTCCCTGAAGAGCCCAGCTGCCTGAGATTCCTGACGTTGCACGAATTTTCTTGTAGTGTACTACCCTTTAAAGTCCACGGACTGTTTTTTTCTACTGGTTTAAAGGGCAGGAATCACATTTTAAAAATATCTTTTTTTTCTTTGCACACAGTTGAAATGCAATAAACATTTGATGAAAGATGCTGTCAAGCCATCTTTTGGAGAGATACAAAATAAAATTTCTATTTAATGCTCAAAATTTTACTTTTAATTTTAAATGGAGAAAAAAAGCACTTTACCAATGCAGACCATTAAAGAATAGCAAGGTATAAGCCATAAAGAACAGAAACTTTTAAAAATTTCTGTTAGCTGACAAGGAAGTAACTTGGCTGGCTACCTAAAGTATAAGTCAATATGGCATTGCTTGCTACTAGTAAGACTATATTAGAGTTTAGAATTTATAAATCTCTTAAACTATTCTTTATGTAACAGAAATAGATTAGAATATGAAGAAAATAGTTAATGATATTTAGTAGAATAAAATCTTACATCTTGATAAATATTCAAATATACCAGAGTCTAATCTAGATTTTAAACTCCAAGTCAACATGAACACTGTCTGTTTTTGTACATCTTAATATGCCGGTATCTAGGACATAGTATTTACTCAGAGTGTTTTTTAAATGGAAGAACACGCCATATACGAGACACAGTAAAAGGACAAGACAATAGTTTTCAGTTCTTTTGTATCATCATGACTAGGAAAGCAAAAAGAACTCAAAAAATGCTCCTTAAATGAACAAAGTCTTGAGTTGTATCTCCTGAGGTACAGGTTCAAGTGAAGAAGAGAGAAAAGACAATAGGTGAGAATTAGCAGGTTCAGTGCCTCCAATTCAGGAAGTACTTTACTACATTAGAGTTTACTACATGAATAGTCCTCTATGCTCATTCCACAGGCGAGAGGTAGAAACCCCAAAGCATATAAGGGACTCATTTAAAAAAAATGTGTGATGTGGATCAAGTATAAGGGTTACACAATGCTTTTTAAAAACATAAAAGGCAAAATAAAACTGTTCCCTAGGTCACTTTTAGTCCTTGAATTGCCAGTGCAGTTTACTTAGATAGGAAAACTGTTTCTCATATTTGGAAGTCTATTTTTACAAAACGAAACTAATTTCCTCTCTAAAAATTCTCTTAAATGATCTAGTTTTATTTCATAATAATAATTAAAACCACTTATTGAGAATTTACTATATAAAGCACTTTGTTAGATGCTTTATATATGTTACTACTGACCATTAACGAGTCTGCAAGATATTTTTTCTAAGGAATGCCTTTCCTATCACTCTATTTTAAAAAATTAAAATCCACCCACACACCCACCTCTAGCATTCTCTTTGCTGTTTCATTTTTCTCAGTAGCACTTATCACTACCAACCACAATGTAAATTTCATCATTTAAAATAATTTTCTGCCTACCCCCACCTGAACGTAAATTCCACAAGGACAGGGAGTTTAGCCTGTTTCGTTCGGATTAATTTCAAGAGTCTTACCACAGTGCCTGGTATATGGGAAATACTCAATACTTTTTAAATGAATGGTTTCCCTTGTAGAACATAAAAACCAAGGCTTAGAAATATTAAATAATCCTAGGTAGCACTGATTCCAAATGGCATTGCTGGATTTAAACCAGGGTCTTTTTGTTTTTCTAGTGTATACTCTTTCTTTTTTTTTTCCCTTTTTGTCTTTTTTCGTGACCGGTACCGGTAACGGGATCGCAACCCTCGGTGTCGCGCCCGTACTGCGACCGGCAACGGGATCACAACCCTCAGTGTCGCGCCCGCACCGCGCTCAACCAGTGAGCGGACCGGTCTCTATATGGGAACCGAACCCTCGGCGGGAGCGCTGCCGCACTCTCAAGCACCGCACTCTACCAAGTGCGCCACCAGGCCGGCCCGTGTATACTCTTTCCATTATGTGACACTGCCTCTCACAGACTAAAATGGATACCATATCACAAAATAACCTTTCAGCAGACCAACATTAGTCTCATAAGAGTTTAGGAGACAGATATGACAGTAAATTCTTTCTAGAAGCCTGAAAATGCTGATATAGTGACCCAAGCAAGTGTGAAGCAGGTAGGAAACTGAACCACCAATGCCATTTTCAATGCAATCTTTTTACCTATGAAATGACAACCATTTGACCCCTTCACAAAGGACCACTCCTGAAGTCATAAGAAGTTCTGCGAAGTACTGGGTCTCAATTCCTTCCTCCTCGTGCTTTTTAAACTGGATACCAGATGTTGTTAGTAGCTCTATAGAGTCCTGGGCATACATGTCCTCCCTGGCAGGAGAAAGAGAAAGACAACATTGAAAAGTGACATTATTTCAGACAGTTTTTCTTCCACTCACATCTTCAACTACAGTGCCAGTAACAAGACAGAGGACAGAATAGGATCCAGCTATTCCAAGGCTTTACATATATGTAAGGAAAATACAATTTAAACATAAGGGTCAGTTTTTTAGAACAGTGTTCAAACAGTCCAACGGTAAGGATTTTAGTCTTTACTATAAATTCAATTTCGTTAACTTTTCACATGTTAAATAAATTTAACTTGGTCTGAAAAAATGGTCTTCTACTCACCAGGGGCTACCACCACAAAGTGATAACCACGTTCCTTTCAGGGGCTCTCAGTCCCGGCAGCCGTTTTAATGCTGCCAGGTGGCGCTGCAGCCACAGCTGTGAGGGTCTAGCCCATCTCCCATGTTTACAGTAGCACCAGGAAGGAGACCAAGTGGAAAACATTTCATGTGGCTGAGTTAAACTACATTCCATCATAAACAAAAAGGAGATTCCTCCTCTCACAAATTATAAGCCATTCAAATGGCTCCAAAAAGCAGTAAACTATTTAAAATTAAGGACTCTGCTATAACAACAATAATTTCTTCTAAGAATCCTAAGCCTAGAAGATTGCCTTCTAAAATCAAGCCAGGAAATCTAAATAAGCCAATCTTTCAAGATTTCACTTACAACAAAAAGAAAACCATCTCTAATTTCCAAGCACAAATACATGGGTATTCAAATATTCAAATATTAAATTAAAAGCTATCAAAATGCAGATATATTTTTGAGAATAAGTGAAAAAGTACTTTGTGAATTTGCCATTTAACTATTCTTTTGCTTTTTAAATTGCGATAATACTGGTTCTACCATTTAGCAAAAGAAATTTCAGTGAAAAGCTGTAGCAAAACTAAACCAAAAGGAATATTTCACTTGGGCCAACAAGTATTCTCTAGAAATCAACTTGCTTCTAAATGTCTGAAAAATAACAAAGCTAACAACTGAAATATTTAAAAACAGAGGGGAATTGCAACAATCACTTTAAGTCAAAATTTCCCCTGGAAAATCTTTTAGGGAAAATTTCTGAATAAACCCAATACCATAAAAGTCTTTTCATTTAAACAATAGGTATTATTGGCTTTGCTATCCTGAAAATACGTACCTTAAAAAATTAGAGAAAATCTCATTCATCAGGTCCCTATGTTCACATTTAGGCATGCTTTAGCAACTATAACCAACCAAATGTATAACAGATTCTTCTCCAGGCTTACATTATTCTTGGCCATATGCTCAATTTACTTTTATTTTAGTTTGTCATCTCTCTCCCAATCAGAATGTAAACTTCAAAATGGAAATGATTTTTGTATATTTTGTTCAAATACATGAATGAGGTAGAACAGTGTTTCATTATTTAGTTAAGTACTTCCCAAATTAGCCCAATGACAACAATCACCCAGAGAGCTTACCAAAAATATGGATTTCCAGAGCCCACTGAAGTCCCAGACCTATTGAATCACAATCTCCAGGAGAGAGTACAAATCCCCTGAATGAGTACCTGAGGTATTTTAAAATCAAGTAAGTTTGTAAACAAAGATATGTGTATAAAATATTCCTTTTTTTCTGCATAGTTCACATAGCTCAATTCAGATAAATTCATGTACTTTCATCTAAATTTCATGGGACTGAATATTTTATAATTTGGAACCAATCTCATGCTTTGCAATAACCAAATCATAAGATAAAGAAAGTTGGGAACCCCATGCACGTAGGCTAAATCACCAAATAGGATGAAAAAAACTTCCTACAATAAGAAAAACTTCACAATTGTTAACTCAATTCTCCACATCAATAGACTGACCCCATCCAACAGTATCCATTTCAAGTTTTTAAACCTTTCCACTCTGCCTTCCCTATCCACAAAAATCCTAGCAAATGAAGGAAAATAATATTAAAATATATGCTAACCTCAAAAAAGTAATTAAAATATTGGTCAATCAAAATATGAAGGGTCTTCAAAAAGTTCAGGGAAAGACTCATATTATTTTTTAATTGCATCTTTTCACAAACTTTTTGAAGTACCCTCATTTAAGAATTACTTTTATGATTCAATCTGTTCATAAAAGTAATGAGCAATAATGGGATCTCTACCAACCCTAAAGTTTAATTAATTACTAAAGTTTAAGGTAGCAAAATATCTAGTTGTAACAACTGAACATGAACAAAAACCATATACAAAGCTCTATAAAAGGCTTTCCAAAAAACAGACGCGTGGCTATCTTTCTCAGATGATACCCTACAACAGAAACTAACTCAACTAGGTACACTAAAGTCAGTTAATGCATTGATATTAGCTCTTTCCATAAATATAAACTTAGCCTACTATATGAATTCACATTTCTAAACACATGGGTTAAAACTTTTACAATTTGGAAATTCTCCAACCTCAAACTAGTCCTTGGCTCAACACACAGACATCCATCAAAGGGTTTATAAAGTAATTTTTCAACAAGTTGCTTACACTCATACACTTCTCTTTATAAATAAAATTAGCCTTCTTAAAGATATGAACTATCTTTAAAGATATATTTAAACTTATGCTGAAAATCATAATTAAAAGGCAAATAAACTGGAATACAGATTGCCACAAATAAACAGATGATTAATAAACTTAATCTTCAATGAACTCAAGCCATTAAGAACAGAAAGATGCCCCCAAAATCTGCAAAGGCTATGAAAGACAACAAGAGAAAAGAAAATGATTTGTAAACTTGAAAAAAATTAGCAACTTCACTAGTTATCAAAAAAAGGGGGGGGGGGCAAATAAAAACAAAACATTCTCACAAGTCAAAATAGCAAACTTTTCAAAAATGCTAATATTTGGATGGATGAAACAAGACAATAACTTTCATCAAGCTGTAAATGAGCATAACTTTCCAGAAAACAACCTTAATCCCATCTCCATCTCTCTTTCTCAATATGTATATACAAGCTGGATATTCCTTACCTGAAATATTCAGGACCAGAATGTTTTGAATTTTAGACTTTTTCAGATTATGGAATATTTGTAGAATACATACCAGTGGAGCATATTTAATCTGAAAATCAAAAATGCTCCAATGAGCATATCCTTTAGAGCACAATGTTGGCACTCAAAAAGTTTCAGATTTTGGAGGATTTCTGATTTTCAGATTAGGAATGCTCGACCTGTATACGTGTGTGCATATAAAACATATCAAGAGGGGCCGGCCCGGTGGCGCACTGGATAAGTGCGCCGCTTGGGAAGCGCGGCGGCGCTCCTGCCCGAGGGTTCGGATCCCACATACAGACCGGTTCCCGCTCACTGGCTGAGCGAGGCGCGGGGGCAACACTGAGGGTTGCGATCCGTTGCCGGACACGGAAAAAGACAAAAAAAAAAAAAAAAAATATCAAGAACCTTGAAAATTTCCACATCCTTTGCTTAAATAAATGAAGATTAAAAATATTCAAATCTTTGGATTTAGGTCTCTACTTCTAATAAAATAACCTAAACAGTGGATGAAGATTTATACTGAGAGGTCCAAGTGTCTTACAGATTTTCGGAAAAAAAAAAAAAAAAAAAACCATTAAAAAGGATTTCAAAGCACTTACCACAGTGCCTGGCACAAAATACATAAATCAGTACATGGTTACTTTGACCTACAGCTATTCCTCACAACTCCATCATCACCATTATCATCAAACATCACATAAAGCTATATACAATTAAGAATTGTAACTAAGGAAAAGAATGAAGCTAATTCAGGTATGATGACCTTCATATCAAAATCAAAGGAATATGCCATGGAATAACTTTGTAGAATTTAAAAATACCAAATGTATAATACAGCACAGTAGAAATAAAAAAGAGATTCAAGGTGAATGGAGGGAATGGTTGTAAAAAAGTTTTGAATTTGAGGAATCCTAAAGAGAGTAGGAAAATAGAAGCTGGCTGAAGAACATTAACAATTTAAAACACTATTGTGTTTGGTTGGGAAATAGGATTTTCACTTTATATATTTTTAGTTTGTTCAGCGATGTCTCCAAAAAATGATTTACCAATATTTAAAACTATAAAATATAATACACCCTATAAAAATACATTTTAAAATTTGTCCTCTATGTTCATAAAATAATCAATTTTTTTGTTTTCCCTTTTAAAAAAAATTTGGTTGAGTTATTAAAATGAACATTAGTGAAAAGGGAGTTCTATGCCTCAATCAGACTGCTAGTTTCAAGACGTCACACTTGTAAAAAAAAACAAAACGGTGAACTGAACATCTGATATGCATGCTTTTCTATATGCATATTGTACATCAACATTAAAAAAAATTAGTTATTATTTAAAATACTAAAGGTGGAAAAAGTGTCCAAGACTGGGCTAAATCTTTATCGATTGCCCCTACCTGTCTACTGCAAAAGGGGGGTGGGGGGGAAGGAGTAGAAAATTACATTATTTACTCATTCTAACTTTTTTTAATATTTACATTCTAGATAAATGAGAACTGACAGCATTTAAATTTCTTATAACCTCTCCTTTCTATGAGTTTTCAAAAATCACATTCAGACAATGACATGTCTTTAACCAATCTTTTCCTATTATGTTAATGACATGAAATATTTGATTTGTATAAAGTATACAAACTAACACTGAGGCATTTTAGAACTATGGAAATTAAGGGAAATTTGCAAATGCTCATTATAATGGCCATTTGTCTTTTGAGATCTTATGTACTGCTAGTGAACCTATAAATTATTATAATCTTTCTGGAGGATAATATCATGAGACTATTAAATTTTATATCAGGAGGATATTACATTTTGAATAACTTTTGACTCAGTAATTATATTTCCAGTTTTTTATCATAAGGGATAAAACTCATGGAAATACTCGAAGATTTAACTAAAAGGAAGTCCACTGTACTACTGCTTGTAACACTGAAAAATTAGAAATAATCAAAACATTTAGCAATAATGAATTGACTTCAGTCCTAGAATAAACCATACAAAGAAATACTAGCTAATCAATGAAAAAAATATTATAAACAACACATAAAGATTTTAGAGATGCAATATGGACAAAGAAGATGCTCAGTAAGAAATAACAGATACTTTATTTTTATATAAAAGATATCAGATTATAACTCTTTAATTCTCCTTTATGCTTAACTATATTTCAAATTTCTTTAAAAATATATTACTTTTATATAACGAGAAAAATAATGTACACAAATAAATACAGAGATCCTCCCCATAACTAAAATAAATTTGGTAAAATGGCATACTAAATATACATTCTACAATGTAACTTCTAGGATTTCACGGTAATGACATTTGAGCCAAGTATTTTAGAAGTCTTTGAAACACTTAGATTAGATCATTTAGGAGACAAATCCCAAAGTCAGTTTAAAAAAAAAAATTCTGACCCAGGGTATAGATGGCCTTTCTTAAGCAGAATATTTTCAAAATAATCTTTGCTAACTCAAAAGCTCTAAGTAGTTACCAAATAAGTATTTGGACACCAAGATGCATGATAATTTCTATTCCAGGTCAGGATAATAAAACTCTTATAAAAACCACCTTTAACTAAGATCCTCATATTAGATGCTCTCAGATCTAATAGAAGATTTTCCATGAATAACCATCATATAACTCATCCTCTTTAAACCCTTTAGCAGAGAACCAGGAAAAACTTTTAAAATGAACCAGTTTCTAGCTTCAAAACAGAATAAGGATAAACTAAAAAATACAGAGAATAACTGATGCTACATCTATTTTATCCCTGTTCAGTGAAGACAAGATTCTGATAATCGGAAATGTAAATTCAGTGAAAATTTAAGAGCATTACATTTTATTTAAAAAACCTTAAATGTTGTACTTGGAAAATAACCCAATAAAAAGTTCTATCCTTCTGTGTATCAAAGGACACAATCAACAGGGAGCAAGAGCAACTTATGGAATGGGAGGAAATATCTGCAAATCATATATCTGGTAAGGGGTTAATATCCAGAATATATAAAGAACTTCTAACTCAATAACAACAACAAAAAACAACAATTAAAAAACAGGAAAGGGCTTGAATAGACATTTCTCCAAAGAAGACAGACACATGCCCAATAAGCATATAAAAGATGCTCAACATCATTAATCGTTAGGGAAATGCAAAACAAAACCACAATAAGATATCACCTCACACCCATCAGGATAGCTGCTATTAAAAAAAACAGAAAATAACAAATGTTGGCAAGGATGTGGAGAAATTGGAATTTGTGTGCGCTGTTGGTGGGAATGTAAAACGGTGCAACTGCTATGGAAAACAGTACGGTAATGCCTCCAAAAATTTAACACAGAATTACCATATGACCCAGTGATTTCACTTCAGGGTATATATGCAGAAGAATTGACAGCAGAGTTTCAAAGACAGATTTGTACATCCATGATCATAGCAACATTTTCACAGGAGCCAAAAGGCAGAAGCAATCCAAATATTAATCACCTGAACAAGGAAGGAAATTCTGACACATTCTACTACATGGATAAACCCTGAGGACATTAAGCTAAGTGAAATAAGCCTCTCATAAAAAGACATATGCTGTATGAATACACTTATATGAGTTATTTAAAATAGTCAAAGAGGGGCCGGCCTGGTGGCGCACTGCTACAGTGCGCTGCTTGGGAGCGCGGCAGCGCTCCCGCCGAGGGTTCGGATCCCACATACAGACCGGTCACTCACTGGCTGAGCGAGGTGCGGGCGCAACACTGAGGGCTGCGATCCCGTTGCCGGTCCTGGTCCGGTATGGGAGTGACACTGAGGGTTGCGATCCGTTGCCGGTCATGAAAAAAAGACAAAAAAAGGAAAAAAAAAAAAAATAGTCAAAGAGACAGAAGGTAGCTGCTGGGGTGGTGGGGAGGGAGAAATGGAAGAGTTTCAGTTTAATGGGTATAGAGATTCGGTTTTGCAAGATGAAAATGTTCTGGAGACTGGAGGCACAACAATGTGAATATACATAACAATGTTCACCTGTACACTTAAAAATGGTTAAGATGGTACATTTTATGTTATCTGTATTTCTTCACATTAAAGTTAAAAAAAAAAGTTCTATCATTAAAAGTGCATTTAAAAAAAAAAATCCAGAATTTAAACTGATACTAAAAACTTCAAATAAGCATCCCCCCTAAATTCAGAGTATTTTTACTTGATCAAAGCTTACATCTAAAGCAACTGTACACACTACAACTTATACTGTACATCCCAAGTTGATAAAATAGATTCAAACACAAAACTGTAGTTTACTAAGAGAAGAAAACCTGTTGCCTTGAAGTCAACCCTACACAAGTTTGAAGATGAATAGGAGAAATGATTGTAAAGAGGATGTCTACAAAAATAAGCTATGGTGCAATGTCTACACTTCCTAATACACACTGCTTGGGGATAAAATGTTTTATGACAGGTGAGGCCTGAACAATCTGGTAAAAAAAAACACCCTGATTTATTATCATTACTCACCTACTAGTTCATTCCACCCACCTAGACTCTCAAAGGATTATGTGTGCTAAACAATTATGTTAGGCTATATATAATGGCCTTTGCCATTTACCACAAGGGATTTTAATATATGCCATCCTTCATATACAACTGTAGGTACTAAGCATTGGTATTCACTAAGTTACTTTTCTACTAACGGCATCAAACCTCTAACCAAGGTTTTTTTCTACTGGGCACTTTCCTACAAATATTAGATAATAAGCCAGCCAACTAGCCCAAATAAAGAGTTTATAAGAATCTCTACCAACACAATATGCAGAATATCTGTTCATCTTTTTCTTCATGAAATTAACTGTTCCACTGGATATAAGATTCCACCCCAATGGTGCAAATCTATTTTCAAATTCCATCTCCTCACCTAAGTAAACTGACTCTCCTAGAGAACTTTATTCCTTCTATCTTTCCCTGAGAAATTATTCAATTCTCAAATTCAATGGCAGAAAGAATGGTAGGCAGGAAGAAAGAAAATTCACAACTCTCTTTAGTCTTGGTACTGCCTGGTATCTTTCCTCTAACTCTCACAATTTGATGTTCCAAACCATTTGTCTATAATCACTACTGTCTTCCTCAAAGTCCAACTTTCTACATGGTTTTAAAACTTATTCTCACTCTCTGTGTAATCTTTTGATTACAATCCTCAGCAACTTCCATTTCATATCTAAGAAAGTATCTTCCCGTTCATTACTTAATACTCATCTCCAACAGCCAGCACCAAAACAGTCACTTCCTGAATTCTGTCAACACAGTGAATGAATGACAAGACATTTTGCAATATCAAAGACTTCCACTTTTCTTCTGACACCATAAATTCTTCAGTCACCTTTGTCTCAAATTATTAAACTTATCCATTCTTGTTTTAATCATTCTAGCTTCTCTCTTCCTCTATTATCCTTCTCCTACCTTACATTTCTTTTACACCAATAACATTTTTTGGAATATCAAAAAACTCCCTTAACTTACTATGAAGTCTCTTACTTCAATTGTTTTAATATTCCTCTTCCACAATTTCTACTCTTGCTCTTAAGCACAACTGGAGAAATTTATATCAAAACAGCAAAGACCTGGATAATTAAAAATTCACAGGTTCAATTACAGCTTGTCCTTAGACTTGGTTTGCCATCTTTATTTACACTTATCATCTTATTGTCTCCTTAGAACAAGATGGTAAGTTTCAGACCTCTTTCTCTAAGCTTCCAATAATATCCTTCCCCTGTTTATCTCAGCATATGGCTTCACTCCAAACTTGCTGTACAAAGAAATACCAGATCAACATACCTGCCTTTACATCTACCCATCTCTCTTAAGACCTTTTTCTTTTAGGCTCACAGACAGCTCTCCTGGTCACCAAACCTAATTGTTACCAATGCCTTAAATGCTATCCCACACCACTTCTCAAAGGACTTGTCAAGTATATATTCTTATCCTGAACAGTCTGCAACTCCTTACCTAAAACTGCCCTTTAACCTTCAAATATGCCCATACATTACCTGTAAAACAAAATAAAAACCACCCTTCCTTTGATTCTGCTGTCCCTTCTACTCATGGTACGTCCTCCTTCTTTTACCATTTTCCTTAAATGAAGTATCAGCTTCTTTTCTGCTACCATTGAATTTGAGGTCCCCTATAATTTCTAATACCCTATTAAAATGATTCTCTCAAATGTCAAAAATTAATGTAATCACCAAACTGATGACTTTTTAAACAAATTCATTCTCAACCACTTAGACTTGTTGTTGGAATTCTGCCCACAGATTGGTTTTTGTTGTTGTTGTTGTTTTTTCCCCACATCAATATTCCCCTTGAATTTCATGGACATATCATCTCCAATTGTTACTGAAACAAAGATGTTCCTAGAAAAGGAAACTGCTAATTTTACCAAAACTGAGACACTGATAGGTCACCTCCTACACATGTACTGAGATCACAAAAGTATCTTAGTAAAAAAACAATGTTCTAATGATTAGCTTAAAAAAAAAAAAAAGAACATGGAACAAATGAAATGGTAAAGAACTAATTAAAGAAAAGGGTTATCATTTGAGAAAAGGATAGAAGGCAATTTTCACAGTGTTCCAAAGCTGTAGTACATATAAAAAGTTATCAGCTTAAGGGAGTTGAGTACTTTTTACCCTTTATAAGGTTCTGAGTATATTATTAAACCCAGTAGAGTAAATCAGAGAGTCAGGCTAAACACAATCCAAACAGAAGTCATACTACTGTACCACTTACACTACTACCCTCTAAAAGCTTTATCCCTGCTTTTCATTAGATTTTATGTGTTTCACAGTACATTATTCAACAAAGAACAGGAGCAAAGAATTCTTACATTGGCACTACCATTAATTGTTCTACAGCTTCTTTTATAATTTTTCAAATTAGATGTTAGATCATATTACACAAACACAGGTTGTCAAATAGGACACTGCAACATACTTACAATATTAAACATTTTATTTCCTTAATTTACAATCAGTTCACAAATAATCTGCTCTTGACCCAAAACACTCTAATCTTCCCTCAGCTATCAAGACTACTTTTACCAATTATATAGAAGTAGTATTACTAAGGAAACTGGGTTTAGACTCAGAGCTTGAGTTAGAATTCACACTGACATATTGAAAACACCAAGTTCAAAGACACTATTGTTTTTCCTGTAAATAAGAGAGGTTTTGTGGACTGATGTGGAAACACAACCATTATGTAACACTGATTTGAAAGAAAATGCACCCAAGTTTCCAAGAAATGTCTTACTGAATTTGACATGTATTCTACTCACAAACTGGAGTATGACTGTAATAAAAATCTCACAAAAAGGATAAATATCACAACAAGGTCTACACTTCAAATTGCACACAAAAAGTTTGAAAGTAAAACTAATGTTGTAAGATTATTTTGTCAACCAAGAAGTATTTTCAATACCGTTTTACAAATTCCAAAAAAGTGGCAGTCATATTTTAAAAATAACATCTGTAAAAATCAAAGTATTTAAAAGTCTTCATTATCCTAATTGTTTTGTCCCATAATAAAAAAGAAACCTAAGTTCTTAGAATTTTATGGTTTTATATATTTCCAGGATAACTACACCAAAT
The DNA here is from genome assembly GCF_000696425.1 of Galeopterus variegatus. Classification (NCBI taxonomy): domain Eukaryota; kingdom Metazoa; phylum Chordata; class Mammalia; order Dermoptera; family Cynocephalidae; genus Galeopterus; species Galeopterus variegatus. The sequence continues at coordinate 360,274 of NW_007726723.1, forward strand.
TCACTTAGAGTTTTACCATACTTGACAGAAATCAATTCCTAAAATTAAACTAAAAAAAGTTTAGGTTCTATATTTATTTCTCACTTACGTCAAATTAAATTTAAAATTAAACTGCCAAGTTGAAGTTCCTGGAGGGTATTCCCCTTGCTCATTCATAAATGTCAGTCCTAGCTGAATTATCTTTAACAAGTCTACATTACACCGCAATAGTTGGTACTGATAGTCAGCATTGCTTCTGAATTCTCCAATGGGTCTTGCAACCACACCTGGAAACTCGGTGTCCTGTAAAATAGTTTTAAGATTCATTATTTACTAAACAGTCACAACCACAATCCACAAATTCCTAGAATAATCAACTTTTGATGCAAGTCAGAGAATCCTGTTATAAGTGATATTCTACATGTTCACAAAGTGACTTTTAACTAGAAAGAGCATTATTTCTTAAAACCACAAAATTCTATATGTACTTTAAATACAATACCAAAAAATTACTATGTATAGGACACATGTGATAAATGCAACCAAGTACTTATTCTATAGCCAAGAAAAGGGAAAAAGCAAACTATAAATTCATGTCCCCCAAACGTTATGTGAAATTATGCTCAAAGTATTTCAATGCTAAAACCAAGTTTCTTGAGGACCTGGTTAAAATGAATGAAAAATTCACTGTACTTTCCAATTGTTTCTCTGAGACAAGGTTTATCTCAACACTAAAATCTTCCAAGAAAAACATCATTTGTTTCCTAATTTCTTTGGCTAAAACAGTATTCTCTCTATGTCCACAGTAGGCGTGTTGTCAAGAATTGCATGCCGCTTCCTCATTCCTGTAGGGTTATCACTGCTCTAGTGTTGTCACTCATCATCTGAGAAATGAATGATCACTATGAATTTCCATTGGATAAGACAATAACTCCAATTCTAATTATGGGTAAGTACACCTTTATTAAATAAAACATTATGCACAAATACTCATATTTTAACCAACCAACCTTCCCCTCCCCAAAGTTTACTTATTTTACTTGCTTGTACTACAAATACTGAGAAAATGATATATGAGATTAGTATTAGAATTCAAACTAGAGCTAGCTAAGAACAAAAGCGATTTATCAAGTCACTATGAACAGTAAAGAAACTAATAGTTATCTAAATTCAACAACCAATTCAACACTTTACTGGATACAGTATGTGTTATGTTGGGTGTTCGGGGGAGAAAGGATGACTAAGACCTCTTTTTTTATGGAGCTAATAATCTAGTGGACCTAGAAAACAACAGAGAAGCTGCAACAAATATACAAAGTACAATTGTAAAGAAAAAATAAAATAACTGGGTAGACAATCTAGGCAGACTGAATAGCATGTGCAAAATCAGAGGTGCTTAATAACACTGTGTTCATGGAGCGCCAGTGATAATTTAAAGAAAAATTGCAAACTAACAATGTTTCACTGAGATATGTGATTTTTGTTTGTTTGTTTGTTTGTTTGAGAAAGATATTCAGGAGGTTCCTGGTATCTAGGAGCTCACCTGGTACAATCTGGTACTACCAGCTAAGCCTTAGTGCTAGCAGCTGACCTGACACTCATAGCTGGACCCAAATGTTCTCCTGCTGAACATAAAAAATTTTACAGAACTTCAGTTATCAGACAAGGCCACTCTGTAATTACGTCTGAACAAGCAAAAAAACCAAACACTGTCCAAACCATAAAAATGACCAACTATTCCCATCCTGGCTAAATGAGCGACTGATGCTTCTCTGCAGTTTTAGCCTCACACTATTGTCTTCTTATTCCTGTTAAGACTTATTAACATACCCAATCACAGAATCACCCCAGCTTCCTAACAGCATTCAATCCACAGCAAAGCTGTTTCCTTAATCCCTTCCGAAAACCACCTGACAGAAATCCTAAAGCCCCTTCTAACACTCTCTTACTCCAATGCCCCATGGTTCCCAATGCAGTTTCCCTCTGCAATGAGTAATAAATCCTACCTATCAAATTACAGGTGTGTTCTGATGGTTTTGGCAGGAGGGCACTGACAAATTTTTCTTAATGTGATTAATCCCTAAAAACCAACCAGAAGAGTTGAATTCAAGACTTTAAAAATCCCTCTTCCCTTTTTATAAGAAGCATCTTAAAAATTTGGTCATGGGCATACCATAGCAACGTAATTATATTTTCGGATAACTTGACGAATTTTCTTCATCTCTTCATCTAGGTTGCAAGCCCAAACTTCACAAATTCTTTGGCTATGATCTACAGTTGCTGCTGGCATAGTGAGAGCACAAAGGAGTCTAGATGCCAAGCATCAAAATGTTATACTTGATTGAAGAACCGTTTCATAAAATACTTTATCCTTTATTTATGTACCTGTCAAAATAAAAACCCAAATAAAAACCAGCTGTATCAGAAACCTGAATCACAGAATCATTGAGTAGGTAGAAACCTCAGAGGTCATTTATCTAAAGTACTTGATTAGTAAGAAAACCAGAGTATAGGAAGTGACTTGTCTAAGGTCACACATATCATCTGTTGGAAAAAAAGGACTACAACACAGATTTTCTGGTTCTAATTTCAATGTTATTTGAAAATGGTGTTTTTAATGTGTACATACTAATATTTTTTAAACTTCCCACTAATTAAAAATTGCTCTGAGTTCAATTGCTCTGCATAAAACTTTATGAAGCCGTCTATTTCCAGATAAAGATGAAATTACATATATACACGTGACAAGATCAGATGTTACCATGACAAAGATAGTGTTTGCTTTTACTTTACTCCTCATTAAAATATTCAAAATCTGACTTGATTACAAAATCCGCTTTACTGGCATTCATTCAAGCCAGATTGGAGGGAACTAAAGTAAAACAATTTTTTAAAAAATGCTCTGAGAAAAAAAATAATAGTCACAGAAATTGAATGTTCGTAAGTGCAGGAGGGAGAAAGAAAGAAGGTAACAGAATGTCTGCATCTTAAATTGTTTCCTTCTAATTTCCTAAAAATAGGAGTATTTTCCCAGGTTACCAAAGACAGATCTCACATTTCCGGTCCTTAAACACAGGGATCATGGTATATAACGATACAGACCGAAATATTGATACTTGGGCAGGAAAATTCCAAACGCTCCTTTTTTTTTTTTTTTTTTTTTTTAAATTTAAAAAAAAAAAAAAAAAAAAAGGA
>NW_007726723.1:363658-388824 GCF_000696425.1 Galeopterus variegatus
CCCCCTTTTTTTTTTTTTTTTTTTTAGCACAAATTCGAAAAAAAAAAATCATAACAAGGGTAAAAGAGGAGGGTCTTATGACCCCCTCCTAAACTCTGAAGAGACATAAAGGTAACCTTGACTGCTCTAAGAACAGAAATCGAAGGAGATCCAGGGCACCTCTTTATAACTTTCCCTACCGCGATAAACACACACGCACACACTCATACTCACTCTCTCGGAAAAGACCCTGTTGTTTAACAGTGTTTTCCTCCACCTCTCTCTTTACTGCAGTTCCAGAAGCCCCGAAAAGACACCCAAAGCCTTCTCATTACTGGAGGTAGCATCTCTGTACTGCAGGCTCCCAGAGAAACGAGAGGACAGCACAGTGGCATTCAAGTCATAGATAACTCTCTTCCCTGGCAGAAAGCCAGTGCGAATGACAGCATTTACTGGAACCAGATTAACTCCCAAGCACCGCCGCGTGAGGGGATATGAGGCGCTGAGGATTTTAGGCCGCCGCCCTCCACTCCCAATTTCGGCCCCACACAGAAGCCCAGGTACAAAGCCTTTACGTCATCACTCTGCGCCACCCCTTGATATACCCCCAACCCCATTACCCTCCCCGCCACCCACCGCTAAGCTCTTTCCTCAGCCAGCCGCCCTCCAGCTGGCGCCATCGCGCGCCTTCTCACGTTCATGGTTCCCGCCCCCTTCCTACTTCCCCACCCCGTCCCTCCCCCGCAGGTCTGAGGCAGACGCAAAATCTACTTGTGTCACTGCGCTCGCGCTCCTCCTCCTCCTCCTCGCCATAGAGACAGCACCCAGCGGCGGTGGCGGTGGCGGTAGCGGCGGCGGCAGCGAGTGCCCCATAGACACCCCTAGCCCAGCAAAGGGGAAAGAGGAGCCGGAGCTGCGCCGCACCGTGCTGCAGCGTCGCTTCTCGCACGTCCGGACAGGGGCGCTAGATGATGACGCGACACGCAGAGGGGGCGGGGCACGCGGCGACGGAAGCCGGGGTGGTGGAGCGCTGGGAGGTCGGAGTGTCTGACTGGCTGGCTCCGGTGTCTGGGCCGCGTAGGTGGGATTAGCTGTCCAGGGCCGCAAGTTGCCCCTGTCCAGCTGGCCGCGGTGATATCATGTTCCCCAGAGCCCAAGGACAGCGAGCCAGGCTTGCTTAGAGAAGACGCGGCCCCCCAGCGCTTGGGCCGGAGGTGTCCCAGCCCGCTCCTCTGTCGCTGGAGAACAGCCGGGCTGAGTAGCTGGGAGAAGCAGGCCGGAGCCTTAGGGGCCTTGGGCCCTGGGACCCGAGGAGATGAGCTGGCTCTTTCCCCTGACCAAGAGCGCCTCCTCCTCCGCAGCTGGGTCCTCCAGTGGCCTCACCAGCCTCCAACAGCAGAAGCAGCGCCTGATCGAGTCCCTCCGGAACTCACACTCCAGGTGACTGCCGCTCCAACAGGAGGAAAAAGTACGGCGGGAGGGCGGGCTGGTCCTAAGCTCCCTCACAGCAGCTCGGGCGGACTCCCCGCTGGCTGCTGCCTCCTTTTGATACACCTCCCTGCGTGCTGGGTCACACGCTTGCTGTCCCTCTCCTACTCCCGTTCACTGTCTTCCTTCAGACCCTCCCTGCCTCCTGCCCCACCGCTGCTCAGCTCTTCTAATTCCGATTTGCTCATCCCTCCTGACACATCGCTGCTGACTGTAATCTCCCTCATAGTCGGTATCCCTTGCTTTCCCAGCTTCCTCACTAATCTTTCCCTTTGCCCACCTCATTGTTGCGTTGGCAGTATTGTTAAAATGTTATAATTGGCTGAAGAGGATTGCCAAGAGTAATCTTAAAGTTTCACAAAAAGTGGAAAATAAAATGGTTGCAATTTCAAAGGAAATAGAGGCCAAAGTTTTCATCAGTGAATTCCACTCGTCTGAGTGGCGTCAATCTTTTTGAGTCTCCAAGATTTCCTCTGTTCCAAAACCTCCCCCCTTCTCGCAATTACCACTGTCTGTACATTTCTCACCTCAGTATTCTCGTCCCTACACTCAAGAATTGACTTATGTTTATCTTGATTTTTCTGTTGTCCTCCTATGTGACTTTTTAAATTATTTCAACTGTTTTTACTGTAAACTAGTTTGCTGCAGCCTTTTATATCGCCAATATTTGTGGCCTCTAATCGTTTTCGAAAATTATAACTGCTTCTTTATATTAACTTTGCGAGTATATTTACTTAGCAATTTCACACCATGTATTTTATGTAACAATGTCAACATCCTTAAACCGAACCTTAAAAAAGTCTTTTCATACATTTAAAAGTATATATATCCTAAAATAATAAAATTGAATAATTCCTATTGGACAAACTATTAGGAGTTGTTTTATCTGTTATGCTTTGGTTATTTTTTTTAAGCAAGTAAATTATAATCTAGATTAGTTTTAAATTAGATATCTTGCTAAAAGAAAAATTTACTGCAAAATCAGTTGGGCTAATATGAGGCCTGTTGCTGACTGAACTTAAGGATTTTCTTAGTTCTTTGTCTCAATTTTTCTGCTTGTTCAGAAGTTTCAAAAGGTGAAAATTTGTGATATTTAACGGCAAAGACTGGCAGACTATTACTGGTAGTTTTCATTTTGGAAAATTAAGTTCACAAAGCTCTTCCAAGTCAATTTTATTCTAAATCTTGTTCTGTATACTAACCTGTAAGAGCTACTCTTACAAGATATGCTTATAAAATAAGGTGACTCATTTTTAACAAACATAACAAAAGTTTGTCCTCTTAGAAGTTGTCACCTTGGAAGACTATATGCTGTATTAATTCTGCTCTTGCAGAAACAATTTTTAGAATGACACCTTTGGAATTAATTGCTTCTATGCCTTTAGTATATTCTGTTAGATATTCACAGTGCTGGCAAATTTTTTTCTTTAAGATTGGAGTTGAATTTTTTAAATATCCCAAAGTCCCTCACTGCTAAGGCTGGTAAACAAGAAAAGTGATTGATCTGAAATTTATTTTTTTGGCCTCTGAAACAAAGTGAGATTCTAAAGCAGGAATTGTTAATCTAAATAGTTATGGAATTAGCTTAAGAGGATCAGTAAACACCCTAAACTGAAAGCAGAAAGGATCAATTTTATGTTATTTTTTGAGTCAAAAATTATGGACATATGATTGGAAATGTGACATTATCTTCCTATTTTGTTGTGTTATGAACACATAGCTTTAAGTATTTGATTCCTTTAAGTTATTTTATGAAAATACTTGAATTTCTATTTAATTGAAATATTTTATATTTACAAATCATCTTTGAGTAATTCTGGAGATGTTTACATAGGTCATGAGCTTCCAGTTTTCAAAGAATGGTACAATCCCAGAAGAAATGCCATCCACCTATTCTTGTTAAGTTCACCGTTTTAACTAATGACATCCTTTTTTTTTTTATGGCATCCATTTTTAAGCTAGCTGGTATAAACTGCAGTATCTGATATAGGGGTAGGAAAGGTATAAAACTGTTCCTCATTCTTCCTCACCCATCATAAGGGCCATGGCTAACACTCCTATTACAAAAGACAGGTTGACAAGAGAAAAGCATGACAACTTTATTTAATCAAAGTTGGGAGCCTTCAGAAATGAAGACCCGAAGACCCAGGAAAGGCTGTCTGTTTTTATGCTTAGGTTCGATGGACAGCCGTGTAGAAATGTGATTGGAGAAAAGGGTATGATCTAATAGTGATAGACTGAGAGGGGGAACCCCACAAGGCCTGTCTGTTCAGATTCTATTTGGCCTCTCTATGTAGCATTCCTTCCTCCCAGGTATGGGGCAGGGCCCCTCCGGAATGAGGGTCTTCAAGGGAAAAGGAAGAGTGACCTTTCTAGGTTTTATGGCTTACTCTGGGGGAGAAGGGCTCTAGTTTCTATGACCCACCCTGGGGAAGAGGAATTCCTCTTCCTATGAATTCTGCTTCAAGGGAATACAAGGTGTAGGAGACAGGAGGGCAGGAAAAGGTCAGAAAGAGACTTTGCTTCTGAGGCTTTCCAACCTCCTTTAGTTCAAAGTACTCAGCATGCCAAAGGACCGTCCTTTGGAGTATCATTTTCTGAGCCCCAACACTGACAATATGTTGCTAGATTATCCAGCTTAGCAGTATAACATATACTTAAAGACTTTTATGTAAACAGACACAGTGATTGGTTATTCTGAATGTGTGCTCTATAAAAGTTGAAAGAATGTTTTAAATTATTTTTTATAAATAATACAAAAACTTGCTAAATATCAACATCTTGTTGCCTGCTGCTCATCTCCTTCATGTTGCATATTCTATCCCTTTTCCAAATGTAAGGTCAATAGAGCTTTCCTGGCTGTGTAAGTATCTGACTTTTTTTTCTTCTCCCCTACTCAGTAATTTTTCCCCACCCTATTCTCTCATCTCCCTTCCAACTCTTATCTTTTTTAACTCCTTAAACTCTAAGGAAAATTCTGTTCCAACAAAGGGTCTCTTTATGTCCTTTTCTCTAACAGTTGTAAACTCCTAGTTACCTTACCTCATCTTCCCCAGGTCTCTCCAAAAGGTTAGGAGAATATTATGTATATTTCCTCATCTAAGTCTCACTGGTATACAGGGAAAGTGGGAAACTGTCATAGAACCAAAAAAAGTGTTTAACCAAAGAGTAATAACATGTTTAAGTGTGCTATGAAAATGGAAACTGAAAGTTATGTAGACTGGGCTCAAGTAATGTATTCAATCTTCTGAGTAACAATTATCACAGTATTCAGTTTACCAGAATTTCTGACTTTATTTGCAGAAGTAGAACTAATTCTGCTGTTTTTCTACTTCCCGAAGAAGCTCACTTTATTGGACACTATTGGTTTTCCATTTGATAGTGTGAGACATGCAACTCCTAAAGTCCATAGCATCTCCAAAGTGCTGCCTTTTTGTATGCTGGTAAGATGACTGACAGTTGGCAGCCCCTGACTAGCTTCAGGATGGGGGCTGGTCACCTGAAGATCAGGGAAGACTTTCAGTACAATCCCCTCAACCTCCAGGGAGGGGAGAGGGACTGAAGGTTAAGTGGATCACCAATTGCCAATGTTTTAATCAATCATGCCTATGTAATGAAGCTTCCATAAAAATCCAAGGGAACTTGATTCGGGGAGCTTCCAGATGGCGGAACACGTGGAAGTTCCTGGAGGGTGGCATGCCCGGGGAGAACATGGAAGCTCTACACCCCTTCTCCCATACCTTGCCCTATGCATCTCTTTATTTGTATCCTTTGTAATATTCTTGATAATGAACAGGTAAACGTAAGTGTTTCCCTGAGATCTGTGAGCTGCTCAGCAAATTAATCAAACCCATGGAAGAGAGTATGGGAACCCCAGTTTATATCCAGTCAGTCAGAAGCACAGGTAAAACAACCTGTAGCTCATGATTGCCATCCTCAATATGTGGGATGGGGGACAGACTTGGGGACTGAGCCCTCAACCTGTGGGATCTGAAGCTATGTCCAGGTAGATAGTGTCAGAATTGAATTGGAGGGCACCCAGCTGGTGATTGTTTACTTGCTGGTGGGGAGAAATCCCACACATTTGGTCACAGAAGTGTGCTATGAGAGTATGATAGGAGAAACTGAATTTAGCTTGTGTTATTTTCCCACATACCCACCCAAATTCATTTCCCCTGATTTCTTGGGAGAGCACCTATTTTTATTTGGATTTCACCTCTGCAAGGCCATACACTTAGTGGATCCTGGGCTCTTTCAACCCCAAGAGGTGAATGGATTGTTTATGCCAATGATGATGGTTTTATTCTTCCCCACCCCTAGTTATTGTAGAAGCAGGACACTTCACCTAATCTCGGTCAATGAGAGTTGGAGGGGAGGTCTGGTGGGGAGCTGCTGGAAACATTTTCTCAATAATAACGAGATGTCTGAGAGGAAGAAATGCCTCTCTTATGTTTTGTATATTGTTGTGTTACATGGAACATCTGGAACTGCTCGGAAAATGAACAAAGATATGGCTGATTACTGAATGTGGTAGAATAGAAAGATGGAATGCCCGTGATAAGCTTTCGCTGCTAAATTAACAATCTCTGGAACCTCCCTGCCTCTGTACTACTTGTTTAAGATAAATAAGTCCTCACTGTTAATGCCACTTAGTAAGTGATACACTTAGTGATGCCAATATTTAAAGACTCTTCAGAAGTGAAGCTGTTAAGTATTTCCCTGCATTGCTGCACCAACAATCAGAAAATACTAAAAAACTGATGTTCTTAACAGTGACTATTCTAACTATCCAGGTTTCTCTTCTTTCATAGTATCTAAAGTTAATTAGCTTCTTTATTATTTTATTTCCTTATCTCTAAAACAACACCTGTATCTATGTTGTGAGTAGTAATTATTATTTGTACTTAACTGTGTGAATTCAAAGTTACACAAATCATAATCCTTTTTTATTACCTTTTACTTGCACTGTGCTTGGATTCCAGTATTCTTTCTGAACTTTTAGCCTTATAACTTCTCTGGAGAGTCAGCATAGTTCCCCCCTCCTACAGCTCTTAAGCTTATCCCATTACTCACAGCTTTATGACTTTCTCCCCTCAACTCATGGGTTTCTGAGTAAGCCTAAATTCTATACTTTTCTTTCTATAGATTTCACTCTCAGCACATAAGGACTCACACAAACTGGACAACACAACAAACTTGTAATGAGAGGATATGTGTGTATGTTTTAACTTGTCCCATGTTATATTTTTTTTTCAAAAATATTTATAGCCAACATTTAAAAATTGAGATTATACATTAAAATATCAAAATTTCCAATTTTTCTTTTAATATACTTTATTTTTTCAAGTAGTTTTAGGTTCACAGCAAAATTAAACAAAAGGTACAAAGATTTTCCCTATGCCCCTATCCCCTCCATACCTAGCTCCTGTAGGTTATTTGAGATAAAAACTTGTTTACAGAAGGAAATCACCTTAACTTGCTGCAATAAAAAACTGTATAAGAATCTGCTATGCCTCAGCCTATTTATGCTGCAGAAATCTATAAAATGTCAACATTTGACACTATAAATGGACTTTGAGCTCTGTAGTAAGATTTAAAATTATGTGTATCAAACAATCCCATAATCAAGTGAATTTTAATTTGACACATTAAGTCATTATAGTCTATTTATAACCAGTGATTAAATGTATAATCGCAGAGTATATGGCACTGTAAAGGATGTTAGGATTTAAGACAAATTTTCCTAAATAGATCATAACAGCTCACGTGCTGTCTTCAGTTAATTTTCCCTTTAGTAATTTCAGTTCATAACTGCTTTTAAAAAAGTTACAACACATATAATCATTTCTCCATTGCTACTTGAATCCAGCCACATCTGTTCTTCCCCACTTGAACTCCTTCCAAGCTGTCCCTATTGTCTGCTCATCTAAGCCAAAAACTGGGTTATCTTCCATTCCATTTAGTCTTCCACCATTACTACTACTAGATTCTAGTTATTCTGCCTTCAGCTTATTCCCTCAATTTTTTCTTCCACATGGCTGCCAAAGTAATCTTTCTTAAATTCAAATTTGACCATGTCATTCCTTTCAATAGTTTTCTAACTCCTGCCAAAAAAAAAGTCCAGCCTCCTTAGCTTGATGTCAAGCTGACACAGAAGATGGTTATATGACTGAAGGGAAGATGTCAACAGATAAAGTTTCTTTTCATGACAAAAGATATAGAGTCTCATAGAGACCCCATGTTATTTTGTATTCGAAGCTTTTCTAATAGTGTTTTCTCTATCTAGAATGTCCACTTTATTTCCATGATTCACTTTCCTGGGTGTTAACTCTTACTTGACTTTTATATATAGCTCAGGTATTATTTTTTTTCCCAGACAACCCCACTATCGCTAGGTTAGGTGATTTCTTCTGTGTTCCTATAGTGCTTTCCACATCTCAGTCATTAACCTATGTGTTATATGGTACACTGTTCAAAAAATATTGTGAAATAAGTGGTACATGTCAGACAGATTTGGAAAACAAAATCAAGCAGTTTACTTTAGAATTTCTCAAAGCCTTTAATATGATAAAGTGCATCAACATTCTTCAAGAGACATAGTATGAAGCATTTTCCACACAACACTGAACATTTATTTGAGCTGTTTATTTTAAATGTCCAGTTTCTTAATTTTTCATTTTCATATCAGCTGTGTACGTGTGCACATATGCAAGTGCTTTTTCTTTTATTCCTCTGATGATATTAATTACATAAATTTATAGTCTTTTCTTTGCTCTATTAACTTTCTTTTCTGAGTTTTTTGTGGTTTTGGTTTGTTGAGTTTGGTGCATGCTTTGCATGGTTTTGTGTCACTATCCTCTCAGTGACGGAGATACAAGGATTGCTTAGAGCCCAACTTCGTGAAAGCAATGAGAGTCTCAGAGGGACTACACCAAGCTAACTCCCACAAGAAAGGAGAGAGTAGGTGCAGCCCCAAGCTCGGGCTTGTCTCGTCTTTTATTATAATGTCAAGACCTTGACTGTAACAAACTTAGTATCAAAAGAAGTACAGAATGGAGTGTGTGAACAGGACAGAAAATGATCTCAGTGTTCCCTACTATCCAATCAGAACATTTTTGCTGTTTTCAGCACATATAGTTCTGATCCTGTGCACTTAAGGCTTTTGCCCTTTGTGCACGCCCTATTCTAATCAGGCCCCTGTGTTCCCACAGTTTTGTTTTATTGAAACCTTTATGATGTTCTCCTTTCTGTATTTGAGATTCTCTAGTTTGTGGATACTTACTCTGTTTACCATAGCCTGGCTCATGATGAAAGAAAAAGAAAGACTTGTTCCTATATGGGGCAAGCTGGTAGTTAGTTATCTTCTGGAAATGGAGACTTCCTGGGAATCAGTAGCTTCCTAGGGGTTAATAACTTCCTGAGGCTCTGTTACCTTAGAAGCTATCTCACTGTGTTAGTCTGAGTGCAAATAGTACTGCTGTTTAGCAGTTGAACAAGCAAAGGAAAGAGGAGAGTTCTCTGACCTACCTGCTGCTTCACATATGTCACCCCATTCATTACCCTGAGAAATGTTCCTGCCCCTTCATTCTCCCTCCCCACTCTTGGTTTGCATTGACTTAGTCCAAGGGCTTGGAGGACCTTCAGACTGCTTCTAACTTTATATTGGTCTTATATTTTGGGTTGTGATTATTTCCTGTATTTACTTTCTTTTTCCTTGATTTTTCTTTATTTTCATCCTTTTCTTTGAAATCAAATTTTGAGGGCTTCCTCAAAATGTCTTGTCTGCATATGGTAGTATTTGCTTTTCAGCACTGTTGTGGATTTGCTTTTTCAAAATCTGTTTTGATATTTCATGGAGATTTAGATAGGAAAGTTGTCTATTCTCTATTTTCCTTATCTAATCATTGCAATCCTTTATTTGCAAGGTTCACCTTTAACATTACTTAAGTTACCTAACACTGTGGAAAATGCATGATGTCATTATCTGAATTGATCTTTTTTAGTCACAACTTTCTCATGGACTTTCTCATCATGCCGTGTGCTCCTTCAGAACAAAGACCACCTTATATTCAGCTCTGTATTTCCATTTCCTTGCAAGATGCTGGATATATGGTTGCTATTAGTTGAACTGAATCTTACTTATGAAATCCAGGATTACACAAAATATAAACTATGATTACTTTATAATTATGTAATCATATAAATGTTTGTTCATTCTTCAAAAGCAATCTTAACTATAACTATTGCATTTCAAGGTCTATTTGTTTACAGTTTTAGAGACCATCGAAGAAATGAGGATGCCCATTAATCATATATTCTGATTTTAAAAGTTATTTGCTTTATTCGGCTCCAAACCAATTCAGCACCACTGGGGTAAAACCATAGTAATTTTTTTCTTTCAGATAACCTAGAAAATAAAATTATTAATGCAGGACCATTTAAATTTTCTCTTATGGTGTGTTTACGGTATTACTTTAAAATGTGTGTGTGTGTGTATTTACATTCAAAGTAATACCACTGTCAGCATAAATATATGGTTATAAGAACATTTATCAGAGCATCGTTTATAATAATAAAAACTGGAAACAATCTAAATATCTAATAATAGAGAATAGGTTAAATAATAGTATGACCTAGATACATATACTAGAACATTATGCAACCATTAAAAATGATATTATAAAATAACATTTACTCCTTTAGAAAGATAATCACAAATTATTGAGGGAGGAAAAGAGCAAGTTACAAACTTGTATATATAGAGTAATTGTATTTTTGTTTTAAATAAGGCTGTGAATGTAGAAAGAAGATTAAAAGGTTATACACTATATGTTAACAGTGATTTTTTTTGGTGATATGAGATCCTAAGTGATTTTTATGTTCTCTTTCCTGTTATTTTTTCAATGACAATGAATTACTTTGGAATACGTTTTTTAAAAGTTATTGAAAATAGCAAAATATTCAAAATCACTTTTGTGATGAATATTCAGGGAATGATTCTTGTTTTAATTAAGTAAAAACAATTAAGTATCAACTTTTGTCTAATGCAGCTAGTCAAAATGCATTACTAGATTGTCATGATTAACTTGTTTTGGAGTTTGTTAATGACTGTTCAGCTTCTTATCAGAAGTATTACCTTCTGTTATATTTGACACCTCATTTCTGAAGAAAACTTGTCAAAAATTTTAACAAATGTTAAGAATATAAATGTAAGGAAGATGAATTGGACTTTAATCAAATTCACTTTAATATGATTTGTATGAAAATGTTTTATTTGAATCCAAGCAGTGTCTGAAGAACTAATGAGTTAAAATTTTAATACTACAGATATAGATAGGGCCCAACTTAGATGCATGTTGTAAATGCTTATTTCATAATAGCTAACATATATTGAGTACTTATTTGCTTGGTACTATGCCAATGGCTTTACATGCATTATCTTTCTTAATCTAACAACTCTTTTAGGTAGATAGATGCTTTTAACATCCCCATTTCCCATTTGAGAGAAAAGACTAAGGTTGAGTAATTTGTTCATGAAAACACAGCAAGTAAAGTGTAGAGGCAGGATTTGAACACAGGAGGCTTATGAGTCCAAACCTAATCCCCAAAGGGAAACTTTCATAAAAATTGTAAAAGGCCTAATATTGAGTATCTACTTGAGTCTCTTCTTAGCTGATTCATCCCCATTCCAAAGTATGTCAGAGGCAAAAGCTTATCTACAACTACAATTTCTTCATAACTCCATACCAACACTTTTGAACCTTTAAATATTCTAGAGGGTAGGTTTTTATCAGAAGGCCAAAAAACATAATAGTCAGAAAGCTATCCCTAGTTCAGGCTATGATTCTCAGGGTCACTCATCATCCAAAATGGCTATTAGAAGTCCAGCTATCAGATCCAAGCAGGAAGTACAAAGAAGGTAGGAAGGGCAAAGTGGACTCATACCAGTTGTCTGTTTTGTTTCCCTTTAAGATGCTTTTCTGGAATTCTACCCTACAACTTCTCTATATAGTATATATTATTGGTTGGGACTTAAGTCTATAGCAACAATCATCTAGAAAGACTAGAACATTGCTACCCAGAATAAAATCAGACTTCTCTTACTTAGGAAGAAAAGAAATATTTGTTTTTGGAAAGCAGCCAGCAGCCTATAAGAGTGTAGGAGACTTTTAAGTTTAAACTGTTGAGATCCAGACTGCCCCCAGTTGTCTATATAGCTGGCTAGTGGCAGAGTTCTCATCAGAACCCAGATGTCTTGCTGACCTGTATTAACCAGAAGGCTCACAACTGCTTCTACTGATGATAAATTGGATGAAGTGATAGTAAATCAATCTAGCATTTTTTTTTTTTTTTTTTTTGACCAGTAAGGGGATCACAACCCTGGTCACGGTGTGTGGTCTGCACCACGCCCAGCCAGTGAACGCACCAGCCATCCCTACATAGGATCCGAACCCGCGGCCTCGGCGCCGCACTCTCCCGAGTAAGCCACGAGGCCGGCCTTCAATCTAGCATAAATACAAGAATTTTTCCTTGACTCTTTACCTCAACATCCTCTCGCCCCTTGGATATTTCAGAATATTATTGCCACCTTATTTGATAAGCCTTTCTAACTATGATAATTTTTTCCTCAAGATACAAATTATGCTGGCTATCCAGATTCTGTGATTAAAATTAAAAGTAGTTTTAATAGATGCTAACACAACATTTACTTTTAACATTAATTGTTTTATGACTTTGGGTAAATTTTTTCCCCAAATTTTTTCTTACAGTATAGCTGAAATACAGAAAGATGTGGAATACAGATTGCCATTCACTGTAAACAACCTGACAATTAACATTAATATGTGAGTAGAACTGTATCCTATTTTTCCATGTAATAGCACTTAAAATTTCATTATTGTTTTCTATTTCTTAGTTATTACTAGAAGTAAGCTGTTTCAAGTGAACTTATTGCAAATAACTATAATTTATAAAATAGTGTACAATTTAGTAAAATAAGCATTTTTGAAAGATATCACTAATTTATATTGCTATAAGAAAGAAACTATAAAAGAAATGCAATAAATAGGTGAATAATAATCCTTAGTGCTGTAATTGTTTTTGTCGATTAGCACTAACGTATTAGCTGGAAATAGGCTGAAAAATGATAATGACAGCTACAAAAAAAAAAAAAAAAATGACAAACCCAGGGATTATGTGTGGAAAACCATTAGAGATAGATTTACATCAGAAGCAAGTTAAAATATTCCAGATTCCAGCAACAGATACACTACAGCAACCAGAGAGTTCAAGGCTGGATTTGGTCTGCTTATTACTTTTAAGGAAAAAAAATGAGAAGTTTAAAATATAATTATGAGCCATATAGAATCAAGGTATGATGACAACTACAATATTTCAGTCCTACTACTCCATTTTATCCACTTACTCATTAGAAATAAGATAGTGAAACAATTATTGGCAGCATTTCAGAAGTAGAAGTTACAATGAGAAAAAGTTGGATAAAATGATTGCTGAAACATGTACCTATTTGGCCTTTAATGCAATTATTAGTCTTTAGGTGAAAGAGTTGTTATTACCTCAGATTGCATTAGGTAGAAGGCAAGTGTTTGGGCCGGGTAAGAAGGCACCTAACTTGAAGATAGAAACCATGCCTTATTCATCTTCATATGTTCATTGTCTAGCATACTGCCTGCACAGAGGAGGCCTTATTAAATACTAGTTGAATGAATGAATTAAAGCATGGTTATGTAACTGTGCTAAGTGTTATGTTAATTTGATATAGATGAGCTTTTCCAATCCTTATAGCAGCCCTGCCAATTAGGGCAAATTACAGACACATGGTTAGTAAATAGCATAGTCAAGATACAAACCCAAATTGACTGGGCCCCAAGGGCCATTTATTGCCTATTTTTAAACGAAACTAGTTTAAACACCTTCAGCTAAATAAATAAAGTAGTTTTATCTTTCATCAAATGCCCAGGTAGAGCTAAGTAGAAGAGACCAACAACGACCCAGTTTTCTTCTTGACAGTGCTGTCAACATAGAGTTTTCTGAGCCAAAAAAAGGAACAGAGAAGCACTTTAAAGGAAAATATTCTTCTGAGTTTTAGAGATTTGGAAAACAAGGTTTCATATCCAGTAAACTCCCATTTTTTAGGACTTTACTCACTAATCTTAGTTTTGCAGTAGTTCAAAAAAGGTTAAAATTTTCACTTTTTCTTTTCCTTTTTGTCTTTTTTCCGTGTCTGGCAACGGATCGCAACCCTCAGTGTCGCCCCCGTACCGGACCGGGACCGGCAACGGGATCGCAACCCTCGGTGTTGCTCCCGCGCCTCGCTCAGCCAGTGAGCAGGAACCGGTCTGTATGTGGGATCCGAACCCTCGGCGGGAGCGCCGCCGCACTTCCCAAGCGGCACACTATAGCAGTGCGCCACCGGGCCGGCCCCACTTTTTTTTTTTTTAATGGTATTAAAAATTTACTATTCTTTTCTTGAAACCAGGTGATTGACCTCAGAGTTGGGAGAGATGTGTTAATTGGGAAATTTAGAAGGGAGCCATATAAAACCAAGGCATGATGGCAACTACAACATTTTAATCCTAGTACTTTCCATTTTATCCACTTACTCTTTAGAAATACAGTAGATAGTGAAACAGTTCTTGGCAGCATTTCAAAAGTGGAAAAACCACAAGCGTATGGCAAGAACCTGTGGTCCAATAAATAGCCAGATTGAGTTAGTATGGTTCACCTGATACAAATGCCCAATCTAATTTTTACCTGAGATTTTGTATAGCTTGGTATATTGTGCTTGAAAGCAATTAATTGGCATGGTGTGAAGAGTATTCTATAACTCAGGGTGTCCATTTTCCACATTAAGAAGTTTCTACTGTGATGAACTACTATATATTCTTTGTTGCCTAAGTATAACCTTTTGTATATTTTCAGTTAACCATAATAGAGCACTTATTACTAAATAATTCATCCATATCAAAGTGTGAAAATTTAATTTGCTTTTAACTAACTTTGTTTTAGAATTATGACCGTGTCTTTTAGGATTATGACCATACCATGTAACATTTGTTGTTTTTGTTTTTTCATTTGTTCTACCTTTACCAGATTGCTTCCTCCACAATTTCCGCAGGAAAAACCTGTGATCAGTGTTTATCCACCGATAAGACATCACTTAATGGATAAACAAGGAGTATATGTTACCTCTCCATTAGTAAACAATGTATGTATATGGTATAATTTATTTCAGAGTAATATAACAGATGTATTGCTTTTTATAAATATTTTAGAAATCTGAAAGGCATATAAAATTTCATTTTGGAATCAGTAATTTTCGATAAATTGCTTCACTGTGTATAATAATAGATAATACTATGTTTATTTAAGACTATGCCTTAAAGTTCTTAGGATATGATATGGTTAATTAACATGAAGGACTGTTACTTAAATGTGCTTTCAGTATTTACCTTTGAACCCTCAAATTATTGTAAGTAGTGAAATGTGGAACTATTTTAGTTCCATTATTAATTAAATGGACTTTTAACCTGATTTGCTAATTACCAAATATTTATGGTATTGATTCTAAAAGAAAATGTTTTAAGTTTTTAAGTTGTGGATTGTTGTTGTTTAGTTGACAAAATATCCTTTGCTTTTCATTTAATTATTAACCTGAAAAAGTGGACTAAGATTAAAGTGATATTATCCTAATGAGACTGTGTAATCTTTTTCTGAAAGTGATTTTAATCATCTTGTATTACTGTTACTTTCAGTTTACAATGCACTCAGATCTTGGAAAAATTATTCAGAGTCTACTGGATGAGTTTTGGAAGAATCCTCCAGTTTTAGCTCCTAGTTCAACAGCATTTCCATAGTAAGTATATTTATAACAAATACAAAATTTTGCATATATTTTAATTTGTTAAAGTAATTAAATAATTTAAAATAGTTTGAAAAAATCAAATAATGTTAAAAGGCAATCCTCTGATTTCCACATCCCCACCTTCACACAAATACATCCATACTTTTCAGAGGCAACTGTGTTTTCTGCTTTTAGCTGTTTCTTCTAATATTGACCTTCATCTTTCTGAATAATGTATACATACGGCTATCCCTTGATTCTTTCATTTTAGGTATTATCTATTGACTTCCTATTATGATAGATGAGGATTTTGGCTATTTTTCCACAAAACTTTCTTCCTCATTCTCCTCCCAGTGAAATTATAATGTAATTTTTATGTAAGTTCATGTTTGGTGTTTTTTATTAATTCGACTCTAATTATTGTTCACTACTGAGCCAAGTATGTTACCATGATTACATTTCCATTATGGTATACATTTTTACTTTTTTCTGGATTAATAATTACCTCAACTTTCCATTGGTTTTGTTTTCTTAGATCTTCTTAATTTTACAAATCATCTTAAATTTTAAGATCTCCTTAAATTTCCACAGAGCTTTTAGAAGATCTGAAAAATCTTAATCATTTTTTCACATCATCAGACAGTCAGGTAATCTCTAGTTTCCTTTTTTTTTTCCCCTTGCAGACAGTGCTTTACTTTTGTTCTCCATTCTGAATTACTCTCTCTGACTATTGTATAGTTCTCATCCATTAACTTCCCTTTATTGTCTTCCTGGGATTTCCCTTTGCAACTTTCTTGTATTAGGTTCTCCATTTCTTGGATTTTATGTTTTTTTTCTTTCTCAGGCTATTTTCTAGTCTCTTGATTTATTGACTCAGTAGTTTCCTGAGTAAAGATATGTTCTAGTTACTAAGGATGCATAACAAATTAACCTAAAACTTGTGGTTAATATAATGACAACACTTGTTTTTATTACGAATCAGCAATTTGGTTAGGGAGCAGTGAAGATCACTTGTTTTTGCTCCACTTTTTTGCATTAGTTTGTGTGGCTTGAAGTCTGAGAGGTTAAACCATCTGAAGCCCCTCTTAATTTTCATATCTGGCAGTTAATGTTAGCCGAATGCTGAGACCTTAACAAAGGCTGCCAGCTCATACATTATATATGGCCTCTCCATGTAACCTAGGCTTCCTCATAGCATGACGGGTTGAGTTCCAAGGGCGAGCATACCAGGAGAGAGAGCAAGCCAGCCACATGGAAGCTGCATTGCCCATTATGATGTAGTCCTGGGTGTCATTCTGCTGTACTGACATTCAGCAATGTAATGTAATGACATTCTAGCATCATTTTGCGTAATTTGTTTGTAAAGTCAGCCACAAAGTCCCACTTGGATTGAAAAGTGAAGGGAAATAGACTCCATCTCTCAATAGGGTGGAAAAGCTCAAGAAAAGCATATGGGACTGGAATTCTGTCTGTGGCCATTTTGGAAAATACAATCTTTCACAGTTCTCCTTCTGACCACAAGTTATATTCCTGTCTCCTATATAGGAAAATTCATTCATCCCCTCCCCCAAGAATTTCCACAGTTCATAATATTACAGAATCAGGCTTGTGTTCAGAGTCTAGGGTTTCACCATGTAAATTATGTTCCAATAGAAATGAGGTTTCTCAGGTGCTTTCCTTAAGAGCAATTACTCTTGATCTGAAGACAAGTGAATTAAAGACACAAGGTAGCTGCCTCTCACACACCCACCATACAACACAGAACAAGCCTAGGATAACCACTATAGACCATTCTACTCAAAAAGGAAGAAAACAGGAAGCACACAGGAGTTGCTGGTCCATAGCAATCCTGAAATCTAACTGGGCACATTTTTTTGATTAGGACTTAGTCTTACTTTGTGTGAATGATTCTTCACAGAATAATTCTGGGTTCTTGGTTCTGCTTCTGAGTCATTTTTCCTTTCTGTAAAATGTAGCCCTTGTTTGTGTATGAGTAGTTTTTTTTTTCAGCCTGCTTCCTGCCTATAGAAGGGTCCAAAGGCCTTTTTTCATTTGGTACTTAGTCCCTTTTAAACCAAGATGATGCAATTCCTTTTAAATGTTTATGATTTTCTTTTGAATCTGTTTTCATTCATTTTGTTAGATAAGAAAGCAACACCTACAAGCCTCTGCAGAATACGTTGTTGGGCTTCTAGTGAGGCTGTGGAGAGACATTTCGCTAAAGATTCTTAGAAGCTGTAGATGGCTTTTTTCTTACTGGACAGTTCTCTGAGGCACTGCCTTGGTTCTTTCAGAGGTGTTAACAAAAGATTTTCTAGTTCGCTCTGGGTTCAAGGTTTGCTTTTTAATCTGTTTCTTAATTTGAGAATCTATTTTTTTTTTTTTGAAAGATGACCGGTAAGGGGATCTTAACCCTTGACTTGGTGTTGTCAGCACAACGCTCACCCAGTGAGATAACCGGCCACCCCTATATAGGGGTCTGAACTCGTAGCCTTGGTGTTATCAGCACCACACTCTCCCGAGTCAGCCACGGGCCACTCTTAATTTGAGAATCTATTTTTTTTTTTTTGAAAGATGACCGGTAAGGGGATCTTAACCCTTGACTTGGTGTTGTCAGCACAACGCTCACCCAGTGAGATAACCGGCCACCCCTATATAGGGGTCTGAACTCGTGGCCTTGGTGTTATCAGCACCACACTCTCCCGAGTGAGCCACGGGCCACTCTTAATTTGAGAATCTTAAGGAAGCTGGAACACTGTTTGGAAATCTTAGCTAGCCATTTCAATTCACTAGTACATTTTCTTTTTTCCACATTATTGCAAGCAACAGTGTTGGTAAACTGCACTAATACAGAATTCCTTTCCAGTGACCATCTCCTCAAAGGCCCATCAGGCTATTGCTAAGTCTTTTCGAGGCCTTTCAGTCTTTCATACTCTCCTGAGGGTTTTTCCAGCCTTCACCTGTGCTTGGTCCCAAAGCCCCTCCCATATTTTAGATTTTCTTTTTTTGTCATAGTAGCATTCTACTTCCAGGTACCAAACTCTGTTCTGGTTACTAAAGCTGCATAACAAATTACCCACAAAATTATGGCTTAAAACAGTGAAAACACTTGTTTTACTCACTAATCTGCAGTTCAGGCAGGGTTCATCAGAGAGAGCTCATACGTGCTCTACTCATCATCAGCTGGTTCTCAGCAGAAGCTTTACCTGGGGATGTCAGTGGCATACCCGGATGTGGCTTCTCTGTGTGCCTTGGGCTTCCTTACAATGTGATGGCTGGTTTCCAAGGGTGAACATCCTGAAAGACAACTATGAGAAAGTCATATTGCCTTCTCTGATTTAGCTGCTGAAGTCAATTCAGTGTCACCTCTGCTACATTCTATTTGTTGAGGCAATTACCAAGTCCTGACCAGATTCAAGGGGAGGGAAATAGGCTTTTCCTCTTGGGGCAGGGGAGTGACAAAGCTCTGAAAGAACATGTGGGACCAGAAATATTGACATGGCCATTTTTGGAGAATACAGTATGCCAAAGAAGCTTGGAAGATAAATTTTGAGACTTTTTTTTAAGTCCATAAATTTCTTTAACATACCCTCACGCTTGATAGTTGATACAGATCAAATTTTAGGTTGAAGTAGTTTTTCACTCAGAATTTTGAAGGCATTGCTCTATCGTCTGTATTTAAGCTTCCATGTTACTAAGACACCCAGTGCCGTTTTTATTTCTGATCATTTGTAACTTTTTTTTTTTATCTTTGGTTTTCTGAAACTTCATGATGATGCAACTCATTGCTGGTCTCTTTCAACATGCTGGGTATTTTAAGGGCCCTTTCAGTCTGGAGATTTGTCTTCATTTCTAGTAAATTAATTCTTTGTTGTAATTTCCATCACTTTTTTTCACTCTTCTTTCTTCATGGAACTCCTTTAAGTCTGATATTGAAGCTCTTAGAATATCTGATTTTCTTATTGTCCGTGTTTATATTTTTCTTTCCTCTTCCTGAGAAATTTCTTGGCTTTATTTCCCAGTCCTTCTTAATTTCCAAGAACTTTTTCTTGTTCAAAATTCAGACAGCATCTTCAGCACTGTGTGGAAATCTCCTTAGCTAGCCCATACAGCTCATTAGGTACCTCAGCCCTTTTCCCCTCATCTTTGCCTTCCTGTTATCTACATACTAGAGTCCTGAATCTTTCTTTTTGGGTAAAGAATTGGGATATTCTTTATCCAAAAACTGTATTTCCTATGTTGTATAGAGATAGAGTTGGACATAAATTCATTCACCTTATTTGAAAATACAAGCCAACAATTTTACAAATACATTTTCTATGACACAGTGCACATCATTATAAATCAAGTTTGATGAATTTCTTAGATAATTTTGTGGGTTATACCTGCTACTGAGTTCAAAATAAAGCAGATTGGTTTAGAATCATACTATTCCGTTCCTTTTTTTCCCCCACTAAATGGCATGGTTTGGAGAGTTTGTTATGTTAGTGTGTAAGGCACTTCCTCATTTATTCTTTACAGCTGCAAAGTATTCATTTATGGATGTACTATTATTTATTTAGCAAGACTTCTATTGATGGATATTTCCATTGTTTGCAATCTTTCCTAAAAGGACTGGCCTTCTTTATTGCGCTCAATGCTGCAATAAGTAACCTTAAAAATAATATTTTACCCAAATGTGAGCATATTTGTTGGATAAATTCTAGAAGTAGTGTGCACATTTGTAATTTTGACAAATACTTCAAAATTGCCCTCCAGAGTAGTTATACCAGTTTCTACTTCTATATACAATGCCTATTTCCTGATACCCTTTGCCAATGTGTAGTATATTATCAAATGGATCTTTGCCAATTTAGAGGCAGAAAATATGTTAGTATAATTAGTTGTATATATCTTACTACCAGTGTAGTTGAGCATCATTTCCTATGCTTTTATTTTTCCTCCTTTTCTGTAAGCTGTGTATACTACCTTGTTTTCCATTTTTCTATTAGGTTGTTAATCTTTTATCAATTCATAGAAATTCTTTATGTATTAGAGAAATTACTCTCTTTCTTGATATGAGTTTCAAATGTTTTCCCCCACACTTGTTATTTGTGTTATAAAGGGCTTTGTCGTGGAGAATTTTTTTTAAAGTGTAATTTATCATTATTTTCTCTTATGACTTCTGAATTTGGGATCACAGGAAATCCTTTCCCACCTCAAAGTTATAATTTCCCATTGATTTCTTCTTTTAAGATTTTTTTTGTCCTCACATTTGAATCCTTGATCCATTAGGTTTTTATCCAATTGTAAATATGAGGATCTGGCTCCAATTTAATTTTTCCAGATGTCCCAAAACTATTTATTGACTGTCTGTTTTTCACTTGAGAGTCTATCTTTATTATATTCTAATTCCCATATGTGTTTGGGCCTTTTCTGGATCTGATATTTAGTTCCATTTACCTATCTATCCATTCACTTAGTACTATGCTTTAATTTTTTTTTTTTTTATTATTATTAAGATTTTAAAACTTGTTTTGCTATATGGCAAAGCTAATATCTCTTTACCCTCCTTTTTCAGATCTTTTTTCTTTATATTCTTACTTGTTTATGTTTTCATATAAATATTAGTGTCATTAGTGTACATTTCAAAAATCTTTAACAAATGCTTTCTTCAATAAAAGTTTGAACTCAGGTTAGTTTATGTCATTAAATGAAATAAAAGTACTCCAATAAAAAATTGTTTAAGCTTTTTAATTTTAGAATATGTTTTAATACAAAATGTAACATTTTCATAGTTAGTATTATATTTAAAACATAACCATAAGTCCTTTATCCTTTACATGAGAGTGATCAACCCATATAAACTTACTGTATTAATTCAAATATTGGTATTTAGATGATTCTCAGTCTGCATTTAGGCCTGAATTACCCTAATTCTTTTATAATGGTTCTCTCTGAACTTTTCTAAGGGGGAAAAAGAGTTAAATGTAAAATATTTGTTATCCTGCAAAAATAAATATTGACTGCATTGTTCTCTGATTGAATACCAAGTACATAATGTTGTGTCATTCTTTCTAACATATATTCATGTTTATATGAGGATACTTCAAAAAGTTTATGGAAAGAGTTGGGTTATCTTTCAACTGTATTTTCCCACAAATGTTTTGAAGTACCCTTGTATAATGCATCTGTTTTTAATATCTTAACATTTTTAGCTTATCTGTACGTTTAATTTTCTTTTACAATTTTCTAGAAAAGCAGTCTTGACTTTCAGTCAGATTTTGCCAAATATAGTGAAAGCTACTAACTAGCCTCAACTTGAATAAATTTTCTTGATTAAATATTGTTCTCTTGGGACGACCCCGTGGCTCACTCAGGAGAGTGCGGCACTGGGAGCGCAGCGGCACTTGGGAGCGCCGCAGCCACGGGTTCGGATCCTATATAGGGATGGCCAGTGCGCTCACTGGCTGAGCACAGTGCAGGCGACACCAAGCCAAGGGTTACGATCCCCTTACCGGTCTCACACACACACACACACACACACACAAAAAAAAATATTGTTCTCCATTCCCTCCTTGAACATACTGACTGATGCCAATGAAATGTTGAAAACTCAAAAGTGTCCTGTCTGTTCATTTCTAGTCTGACCAGTTGAATTGTAGGCTTTCTAAAACATTCATCTTCTTTTTCACAGAAACCACAATTCTTCTTTGAAGGGGTCATAGTTTATCAATTTATATAACTTTTTTTAAAAAAGATGACCGGTAAGGGGATCTTAACCCTTGACTTGGTGTTGTCAGCACCACGCTCAGCCAGTGAGCCAACTGGCCATCCCTATATGGGATCCGAACCCGTGGCCTTGGTGTTATCAGCACCACACTCTCCCGAGTGAGCCACGGGCCGACCCAATTTATATAACATTTAATTCTGTTTTATAATTATAAAAACAATTATCACCTGCCATAAACAGAATCCGTCTATAATACATGACCATTGCTATTTAGAACAATTTAGCAATAATTTTATGTATTTTACCCTTAAAACCTAATCTGATAATGATTCTCTTTTTCTCTGTAGCCTATATAGTAACCCAGGTGGGATGCCTCCTTATGCTTCTCAAGGTTTTCCATTTCTTCCTCCATATCCCTCACAAGAAGCCAACAGGAATGTCACTTCTTTATCTGTTGCTGACACTGTTTCTTCTTCAACAACAAGTTATACCACAGCCAAGCCCGCTGCTCCTTCATTTGGTGTCCTTTCAAATCTGCCATTACCTGTTCCCACAACAGACACTTCAGTACCGGTTTGTATCTTTAATTATCTATATTTTGTACCTTTGAAATATTCATTCAACCAGCAAACATTTATCATCTACCTCCTTGTGTCATCCACTAAGTAGGCACAAAATATAAAGAGATTAAATCACATTTCTCAATTCAAGTTAACAAGCACAGAGAGGTAACCAACAAATAATCAAATAATTGCAAATAAGGAACTTAGAGTAGAAGAGAAAGACAGTATAGAGTTATGGAAGAGACTTATAATTGAGGGAATGTTCAGTGCTCCCAGGGACCTAGGTAGAACTAGTAGGGATATCTTTATAAAATATGAGTGCGTTTTCTTCACCACTTTATCCTTACTGCCTCAAACCATGCCTGATACATATAGTAGGTGCTCAGTAAAAATGAGGCTGATAAATGAAGGAATGAATTTATGCTTGAGGCCAGATTTTAAAAGATGGTTATGAATTTGCCAGGATAACAAAGAGATATATAAGGCATTCTGTGAGAGGCAGTAACACTGACAAAGGCACTGAGGTTCAAACCAGATGGCATTTTTGTGAAGTTGCCTAAAATAGATCTCTCTGGCTGTCATATAGGGTGTAGACATAGGCACAAGAAGTGATCATGAAGGAGAAATAGGTGTCAAATTGTGGAGGGTCTGCTATAGCATGCTAAGGGCTTCAAGCATCCCACTGTATTTCAAAATTTTTTTTAAATCGTATGTTCTTAAATTAAGCTGGTAATTGTTGCTATATGGGATGTTACTGAAAGGGAAACTGATACTTAGTGCATAAAACATTTAAAGGGATTGAAAAACCTTCAGTTTTAACCCTTAGTAAATATCATCCATAGTAATACTCAAATATTGTAAAACCTTATATCCAACATTACTAATTTCAGAGTTTATCATTGAGAATTTAGACCCAAGTGGACTTTGTTTTTCCAAAACCTTTCATCATTGTGTTACTGAATGTTATGTACAAACTACAACTAGTAGTGTAAACAAAATTACAAGACAACTTTTCAAGGGTCCTCAAGTATAAAAAATCATGTATATTCATTCTGTTCCTTATCTACCCCACTGACTCATCTAAGATAGGTATGTAACTTCAGACCACTGCCAAGTTATTAAGTTTTTCTACACAATGCCTTCCACAGATAATTCTCCACACCTGTCCAGATACACTTAAGAGATTTATTTTACAGCCACAGACTTGCCCAAGAAAGAGCTAACACAGTTACTCACATGGCCTCACTGAAAAAAAATGTAACCCTAAATGTACAAAGTTACACTGAAAAAATAGACTGAAGGAAGAAGGGAAGAGTAAGGACAACGTGAAGTGTGAAGATGAAGATGTGATAATGAAAGCAGTTATGGATAACAGTACATTAAAAATTACTTTTAAAAGTAAATGGGAGCGGTCAAAAAGATGGCTGAAATTTAATATCATTTAAAACTCTTCTTTAGATAAGCCAGAATGGTTTTGGTTACAAGATGCCAGATGTCCCTGATGCATTTCCAGAACTCTCAGAACTAAGGTAAAAAACTTAAGTTGGTATCATTTTCTATTTTATTTATAATATATAAACCAGATCATTTCATATTCTTATTAAATAAAAATATTTTTAAAATATTCACTGTTCCTATATTGTGATTGTCTTAGTGGGAAAGTTTTATAAATCAGTTGTAGGTCTTCTAAGTTGTATTCACTGAGTGACTAGTATATACCCAAGGATTTTTCTAGATGCCAGTTATAATAGTCATCAAGATAACAAGGTCCTTTCTCTCGTGTGGCTTGTATTCTTTGAAAATTACTTCTGAATACAGTATTCCTGATGATTTCAAAATATATCTTGGCCTAGTTTAAATCTTTCATTGTTCCTTTAGTAGACAAACTTTGTATAGAGGGAAATAGATTAACATTATAGAAGTATTAGCAAGGTGTCTTTACAGAGCCAAAATTTTATTGAAATTTATGGAGATGTTTGTATTATTCAAGTTTAAGGTACCATTTTTTTATGAACACTGCTCCTTTGAGATTCTCCATGAAAAGTGTTTTGTGGCCATTCAATTTTGGGAAGCATTGCATCCTTTATACCCCCATTGAAGGTTTATAATACTTATAAGGCTACTATTACCAAGACTACTGAATGTAGTTCACGTTTTTTTGTAGTTCTTTTTGTCTTTAGGAAATATTGCACCAAGGACTTAGAGCCAAATACCCATTAGAAAGCCTATAGTTTAAAAAAGAAGTTTACTTTTATTTGACCCAGTGTTTTACAGTCATTTTTAAGAAATAGTGATTTATTATTTCTGCTAATAATAATAAATTAATGAATATTTATAATATATTACATGCATGTTAAGGGTTAAAATGCATTGTAATAATGCTCACAACAGCCCCATGAGTAGGAGCTCCCATTATGTAAAGATTGTCTTTCTTTTTTTTCCTTTTTAAGTTTCTTCCTTTAAAAAAAATTTTTTTTTTTTTTGTCTTTTTTCGTGACCGGCAACGGATCGCAACCCTCAGTGTCGCGCCCGTACCGGACCGGGACCGGCAACAGGATCG
>NW_007726723.1:388937-439229 GCF_000696425.1 Galeopterus variegatus
AAAAAAAATTTTTTTTTTTTTTGTCTTTTTTCGTGACCGGCAACGGATCGCAACCCTCGGTGTTGCTCCCGCCCCTTGCTCAGCCAGTGAGCGGCTGGTCTGTATGTGGGATCCGAACCCTTGGCGGGAGGGTCACCGCGCTTCCCAAGCGGCGCACTATAGCAGTGCGCCACCGGGCCGGCCCCTAAAATTTTTTTTTAAATGCTATGAAAATGTCAAAAATACAATAAGGTGAAGAGAAGAATATAATGAGCTTTCATGTAACCATCATTCAGCATCAACAGTTATGCTTGGAGGAAATAAATAGCTTAAGTTTTACTTATCAGTAAGGCTGGTTCCTATCAGGGAAATTGAAAAAAAAAATGATATTGCAAAGCAATTAAACAGAGTTATGAACAAGAAAAACAATGTTTAGCTATTTTACTGCTTACCTATTTTAAGGAGCCTCAGCTAAATAAAAGAGAGTTTCATTACCTGAGTTAAATAGACTTTCTTATTGTTAACTTCAGGTCACCATACTAGGGGTCATCAAAAAAAGTTCATGGAAAGATTTGTATTATCTTTCAATTCCATTTTTTCCACAAACTTTTCGAAGTACCCTTGAATAAATGTGAAGACTTTCCCACAGTTGTGATTTTAAAGAAAATGGATGTCTGTATGTGCACTGGACCAGAATTCACTTCTACAAATTTCATCAAGAATATATTACAGACTACCTTGTGTCCTATTATGGTTGATGTTTTATATGCTTTTAAGTTTACAATTAGCCTTCTGACATGTATATATAAAAGTTATTTAAAACCCTATCAACCAAATAAAACTGAAAATTTTTTAATATCATCATGGAGAAAAACTAGATGACTAATATTCATTAACATTTTTTCTTTTGTGTTTCTAGTGTGTCACAACTCACAGATATGAATGAACAAGAAGAGATATTACTAGAACAGTTTCTGACTTTGCCTCAACTGAAACAAATTATTACTGACAAGGATGACTTAGTAAAAAGTATTGAGGAACTAGCAAGTATGTCTTCCCTTACTTCAGCTCAGATTTCCTGAGAAAAAATGTGATCTTTACCTGGAAATAAACCAGAGATTTATCTTACAGGAAAAAATCTCCTTTTGGAGCCCAGTTTGGAAGCTAAAAGGCAAACTGTTTTAGATAAGGTGAGTTAGTGATCATATTGAAGTAATTTATACAATTTAAAAATAGACTAAAACAGCATTTTTATTTTCTCTTTTAGTATGAATTACTAACACAAATGAAAGCTACTTTTGAGAAGAAGATGCAAAGGCAGCATGAACTTAGTGAGGTAAAATTGTTTAGTTCTTTTCCCGTCCATAAGAATTTTTAATCTTAATGTGCATGAGTCACAATCTCACTTTCATTATTATCAGAAACGATTTATTAGATATCTGACTTTATAAGGCATGATACCTTTAAGTGTAGATGAATGATTCTCAATTATTAGGCATAAGTCACGTGCGCTCATGCAAGAGCATATTTGGTTTTAAAACATAGAAAAATATGAAAAGCCGCCCAAAAACCTTTTCTGGGTAAGTTATAAAACTAGTGTAATCCTTGTAATAAAACCTACAACAAAAAACTTTATACACACTTATAAGCTTATGTACAAATATCTTTAATGAAAAGTTAACAAATTTAAAAGTATAATGTATAATTCACTACAAATAATAGGTTTTTGCTAGTAATCCAGTTATATGACAATCAAAAATATAAAGTTCAGCCTATATTTCTGAAAAAATAAATCTTTAAAAATAAAAAGGGATTGGAAGATAGAATCTTCATAACTAACAATATTCTATTTCCTTTAAAATCAGGAATTTTGGAAGGTAAAGCCAATGTAATAAAACATAAAATAGAAATAAAACGACAGCAACAAAAAAAGATGGTAAAGGAGAATAGAAATTTATAATGAATTTCAGGTAAATGATCATACTTTAGAATAAAACAAATAAGAATAATAGGTAATATGAGCAATTAATATATATATATATATCTTGCACAGCACAAAGCTATTTATGTATATTGGCTCACGATTGCCTCAAACCCTATCAGGTAGGTATTGTTCCTTTTTACTTACAGGTGAGGAAACTGAGTACAGGTAGATTAAATAACTTCCTTCAGATTATAAAAAATACAAAGTATTAGAGTTAGGGGTCAAACCTAAGAGAATCTGAGGATCAACTGAAATACTCTTAGATATACATTAGAGCTTAGTAGATGTTGAAGAAGCTTTTCACAGTAGTCAATGTCATTCCTTATACAACTACTTAGTATTCTAAGTATAGAAATTAATTCCTTATTTGATAAAGAATATTAGAAACCAACAGTAGACATCACACTTAATGACTAAACATTTTCAGGATCCCATTAATGTTAGGAGTAAGAAAGTAATGCCCCATTATCACTCCTACTTAACACTGCTTGGGAGGTAGTGACCACTGAAACGAGACAAGGAAA
Source organism: Galeopterus variegatus (assembly GCF_000696425.1). NCBI lineage: Eukaryota > Metazoa > Chordata > Mammalia > Dermoptera > Cynocephalidae > Galeopterus > Galeopterus variegatus. The sequence continues at coordinate 391,425 of NW_007726723.1, forward strand.
AAAAAAAAAGAGGTATAATATAAAAGAAGAAATGAAACAGTTATTGTAGTTATTTACCAAAAATAAACAATCAAGAATTCTAGAGAACCAAGAAAAAATGTCCCCTACATTACTGCAAAATGAAGTAGAGAAAAAAAGTTCATTTACAATAGCAGCAATACTATAAAATATTTAGAAGTGAATCCAGTGAAGTATGTCAGGAAACTTTACTCAATAATACAAAAGAAGATTTGAGCTTTCTATTTTCTAAGACTATCTAAATAGTCTCTAAAGCAACATGGAATATTCATGGGATGAAAGATACAGTATTATAAAGATTTCATTCTTCTCAAAATAACCTATAAATCCAATACAGTTCTAATCAAAATCCCAAGTGTATTTTTTAAAAATCTAAACAAATTTATTCTAAAGTTCTGAAAGACAATAGGTAAAAGTAGTCAGGAAGAGCTTGAACAAAAAGAAATAATGAGGAAGACCTCCCTTTCCCTGTATCAAAATACATTGTAAAACCTCACTATTTAAAACATATAGTAGTTTTGGGCCGGCCCGGTGGTGCACTGCGCTAGTGCGCCGCTTGGGAAAGCGCGGTAGCGCTCCCGCCGAGGGTTCGGATCCCACATACAGACCGGTTCCCGCTCACTGGCTGAGCGAGGCGCGGGGGCAACACCAAGGGTTGCGATCCCGTTGCCGGTCCCAGTCCGGTACGGGGGCGACACTGAGGGTTGCGATCCGTTGCCGGACACGGAAAAAAAAGACAAAAAAAAACAAACAAAAAAAAAAAAAACATATAGTAGTTTTATAGGAAGAGAAAAATAGTTCTATGGAACAGACTATACAGTTCAGAAATAGACACATATGTGAATAATTGGTTGCATAAAATTGAGGATTCGATATATTATGTAATTGGCTATCCAATTTGTATCCATTTAGAAAAAAGTTAGATGCCTATATCATATAGTACACAGAAAGATATTACAGATAAACTATTTCAGTGGAAACCATAAAAAGTCAGCTAGCTCCTAGGATTTTTTTTTTAGGGTTATGGTTAGAAAAACCTTTCTAAGTATAATAAAAGAGGCAGAAGCATAAAGGAGAAAATTGACATTTAGCTGTATACAAATCTAAAACATATTTAAAATGATAAAATCAAAAGAAGTAAAAAAAAAAAAAAGGAGTAGTTGTAGCATGTATGATGAACAAATATGTCGGGTCTATAAAGAGAAAAGGGAAAACAGGAAACTCACAAAAGGAGAAATATAAATGTCCAATAAAGATTCTGCATTAACAGTTATTCTGATTCCTAAGCATTTATATTCATATTTGCTTGAAGTGATTTTTGAAATACTTATTAAGTTAAAAATAAAAAACAAACCAAAAACCTTGATTCCTGGGCTCTGTTCTAGATGTGCGCACTCAAGATTCTCTGGGGATACACTTGAAAGTATGAAAACAACCTCAGCAGACTTGGTTCTATGACTGCGGGAACCTGTCCTGTTTTTTTCACTCCTGTATACCCAACACCCAGTTCAGTGCTTAGTATATAGTAGGTTCTCAATAAATATTTAATGAATAAGTAAATGGGAATATTTGAAAATATGTTCAACTTTACTATAAGTTTTTTTTTAAAAGCAAAATAAAACATCATCCATGTGAACCAAACTTGTAAAGACAGATAACCAATTTTGGTAAAGGTGGTAAGAAAATAGTGGATTACTATACATGCCTGTGTGTGATGCATCAGAATGAGATACCACCCTATACCCACTAGGATGGCTATTATTAAAAATAGTTTTAGTTCCTATGTTTAGGTCTTTGATTCATTTTTAGTTAATCTTTGTATAAGAAGTAAGGTTAGAGTCCAACTTCATTCTTTTACATGTGGATATCCAGTTTTATCCCTACTATTTGGTGAAAAGACTGTCCTTTCCCCATTGAGTGGACCTGGCACCCTTGTTGAAAATCATTTGACCATATATATGAGGGTTTATTTCTGGGCTCTCTATTCTATTCCACTGGTCCATAAGTTCTTATGCCAGTACCACAATGTTTTGATTACTGTAGCTTTATAGTAAGGTTTGAAATCAGGAGATACGAATCTTCCAACTTCGTCCATTTTTCAAGATTGTTTTGTCTATTCATGGTCCCTTAAGGGTCCATATGAATTTTAGGATGGATTTTTCTGCTTCTGCAAAAAACTCCATTGAGATTTTGATAGGGATTACATTGAATTTGTAGATTACTTTGGTAAGTATTGTTATCTTAACAATATTAAATATTCCAAACCCTGAACACAGGATGTTTTTCCACTTATTTATGTCTTTAATTTTTTTCAGCAGTGTATTGTAGTTTTCAGTGTACAAGTGTGTCACCTCTTTGGTTAAATTTAATCCCATCACTTTTGCCATATTGTGTTCATGAGAAGTGAGTCACTACATACAGCCCACACTCGAGCAGAGATTACACGAGGTTGGTACAATTAGGGGTCATCTTAGTGGGTGCCTACCACAATGATTTAATTCCAAAATCTCCAGGAGAGGACAATGATTTGCCCAGTTTCTCTAATTTACTAGTTTGCAGGTAATGGATGAGTTTCTCTTGTGTTAGGTATCCACCTCTATATCCAGAAGCTGAGGACCTGGGTGAGACATTACAAGTATGAGGTAGCAGATTTCCTCAAAAAGGCTATGTAAGGCATATAATGAATTGCTTCTCCTTACCTCTACCTCATTTTCTTTCCCTCTAAGAAGTTTTTCTGAGTGTTATAAACTAACATAGCGCTTGATATTCTTTTCCAGAGCTGCAGTGCAAGTGCCCTACAGGCAAGATTGAAAGTAGCTGCACATGAAGCCGAGGAAGAATCTGATCATATTGCTGAAGATTTCTTGGAGGGAAAAACTGAAGTAGATGATTTTCTCAGTAGCTTCATGGAGAAGAGAACAGTATGTAATCTCTTCGGTTGAGGACGAGTGACAGCATAATATCAAATTTCTTAAGTATACTCATGAGTAAAAAACTTGGGCACATTACTGAGCTGGAGTTTTGAGTGCTATGAGAGGAATCTGAGGAGCCGCTTTTGAGCATGATAGCAGCATCCAGCTCTCACTTTAAACCTGCTTGTTCTGAGTACACAAGCAGGTAAATCAAATAATAGTTCTGTTTCAGAAATGATAGTATCTGTATCATTCTGCATAAAGCTGGCAAATCAGCTTAATTCTAGTCCTAATAGTTGTAATAAACTCCCAAATAACTTATTTTACAAGTTATTGAAATAGAGAATAATCTGTACAGATTACAAAGTAAATTTTTAAAATATTATTGAGAACATTCTGGATCAGTTTCTGGATGATAGTTCCATTATACTTAAAGAAAAACCATATAATGCCAATATCATAGGTTCAGATCCCTATGCCGTCCAGCCGCCAAAAAAAAGAAAAGGCAAGTTTCTTGCCCTTGAATTGAGTCCCAAATATTTACCTAATTTCTCTGAAACATCACAGTTTAAAAATTATATTTCGTAGTACACTATATAAAACATGGTTTTATATATCTATCTAAGAGGGTACTTCAAAAAGTTCATGGAAAGGGCCGGCCCGGTGGCGTACTGCTACAGTGCGCCGCTTGGGGAGCGCGGTGGCGCTCCCACCGAGGGTTCGGATCCCACATACGGACCGGCCGCTCACTGGCTGAGCGAGGAGCGGGGGCAACACCGAGGGTTGCGATCCCGTTGCCGGTCCCGGTCCGGTCCGGGCACGACACTGAGGGTTGCGATCCGTTGCCGGTCACGAAAATAGACAAAAAGACAAAAAAAAAAAAAGTTCATGGAAATAGTCATATTATCTTTTTTTTTTTTTTTTTTTTAAAAAAGATGACCGGTAAGGGGATCTCAACCCTTGGCTTGGTGTTGTCAGCACCACGCTCAGCCAGTGAGCTAACCAGCCATCCCTATATAGGATCCGAACCCGTGGCCTTGGTGTTATCAGCACCGCACTCTCCCAAGTGAGCCACGGGCTGGCCTGTCATATTATCTTTTAATTCCACTTTTCTACAGACTTCTTGAAGTACCCTCATAGACAGATAGGTAGATAGATCTGTTAACATAGGTGGGGCAGATTTTATCATCCCCATTTTTCATGAGAGAAAATTGAAGTTAAGAGATATTAGTGATTTGCTTATGGTTATAGCATTAGTAAGGCATTGATTTCTGTTCCATTATTCTTCGATACTATATAACTGTGCCTTGAAGTTTTTATTTGTTAATCTTTCTGGTTAACAACAGCGGGATTTATTTCCGTCTGTTTAAAATTGAAATCATACAGAGAATTGATATAAAGGATCAGTTTGTTTTACATTCTGGAAGTCTGCAGGCAAAGGCTATCTTCCATACAAAATTAAATGGTTTGGGGACTCTTAAATTCTCAGGATTTTTTTGCTACTTTAAACATTCAAAACTTTAATGTCAACAGGTTAAAAGATTTCTACTTAGAATTCTGTCACAATGTAGAAAGTAGTAGGCACATCTTTGGAGAAGTGACTGGTGTGTTAATTTATTTTCTAGATCTGCCACTGTAGAAGAGCCAAGGAAGAGAAACTTCAACAGGCAATAGCAATGCACAGTCAATTTCATGCTCCACTATAGGTAAATTGTATTTGAGTCTCAAGGCTATTGTATAAGTACCCTTTAATTAAAATGTTCCTAACAGTGCCTGTTCAGACAGCTTTAAGCATAATTGTCAGAGCTATTATGGTGTGTAACATAGAATGCTTTGTATTATATATTAAGCATATTATTATATAAATAAGCATAGAAATCTTTTGGATATTTTCTCAATATAATGTTGGCTTAAATGAAATTTTTTCAACATTTGATAGCTCCTTATGTGGAGTTGTCAATTCTTTCTCTCAGGTCATGTGTAGAGGACACCATATTACCTGGCTGGCATATTTCTCAATAGTCTCCTTTGTCATTTCTTCCTTTAAAATGTACTTCCAGTCTGTGTCTTTTCCATCTCACACCAGGATTACTCCAGTAATTTTCTGGCCAGTCCCCCTGACTTTAGGGTTCTCCTTCTATACAGCACTGACAGAATGATCTTCCTAAAATACCACTTTGTAATAAAATTTCTCTGCTCCAGAACCTATAGTGAGCCCCTAACAATAATATTACTGCCAAATTTCTCTCTAGTTTTCAGATTTCTATAATCTGGTATATATTTCAGATCATCCACTTTAATTTTCCATTTTCCCCTTATGTTGTCTTACATGTCGGTCTTCTACCACTCTTTGTTCATGCTCTTACCTGATCTCACAATGCCTTCCCTTTTCCTCTCCATCTGTTTCATTTTAGGAGTGATTTGGTTGCAAGAACCAGTTCCCACCCCAACAAGCTTAAGTAAAAGTTTATGTTACTGGATAACACAGGGATACATTATACAGCCAAAATGAAGGAAACTATAGCTTAGTCACAAGAGAGTAAAAATACTAGAAGCCACTCAGAAACCAAAGCATCTCCTCTTTCTCAGGTCCTTTCTGAGGCGGCTTGTTTCTCATTTCTCTTTCTTCTTTCACTTGCCCTTCAATCATTGCTGCCCACAGGCCTCATTATATCATCTGACAGTTCAAACAGCCAGTGGAGACTAACAAGAGTCTCTGGAGTTCCAATACAAATCCCTGGGCAAGACACTGGCCTCATCATTTTGGCCTGGAAATTGCTGTCGTGTGGTCTTCTACCCAGTCAACTGGGCTGAAGGAGTTGATTCTGAGAAGGGAGCATGGGAGGTTTCCTAAAAAAGGCAGTGGGCTATAGGAAAGGAAGTGACAGGGATTTCTCATCTCTAGTTCAAACTCATCTGCCCCTATACTTAATATCAGTGCCAACACTGAGTTGTTTTATATCTTATTTTCCAAATTATACTGTATATTACTTGAGGGCAGAGGCCAATTTTTGGTGCTAAGTTTGCATTTCCCACAGCTTGAGAAGAAAGTGGGCACTGAGTAATTGCTTGTTTATATGAACATACTAGAATCCTTTTCTCATCCCTCTTCCCCCATAGTCAAGTTATTTTCTTATAGGTAAATCTTAATTGGAAGAGAGAATGCACAGGGATGAAAGTTTAAATTTCCATAAATTAAATCTTAGGGTTTTTTTTTTTCTTTCCAGATATTTTTGAAAATATGAACTGCCGAGAGAAGGAATGGGACACAAAACTAAGCACATTGTTTTATATTTCTGATTTGCAAATTGGCATTTCATCACAGTGGCTGAATTATTGGATACACTATATAGATTGTATACAGAACTGAGACTGATTTTGTACAGATTAGATTGATTGCTATGATCCTTGCTTTAAGAAATTTTTCTGCACTATTTGCACTAAAGATGTTTATTTATTGTTGATAAATCCTATCATATTTAAGTTCCATTGCTTTTCCTCTTATTATTGATTAAATGCCTATGCATGTAATTTTAGCTACTTTGCAATATTTTATAAAACCACTTCATTTGAATTTGTATTTTTAATTTGAAGTTGCCTCACTTCTTTTTCAAGAATGGCATATTTTTCTCTTCCTCTCAACCTTTTTTTGAAAAATTATTTTCAACTGCGGAAAAACCCTTATTTTTCTTTTTTTCTCTCTGGATGATAAAACTTTCAAAAGCAATTTGTTTTTAGATATCCTTAATGTCAGGAAACACCAAACCTGCCAATGTGCCATCTCAAGAAAGTAACTTTTAATACCTACAATGAATCAAAAGAGTAAACCAGCTGCTCTTATATATTTTATTTTTTAAATTAAAGATACATTTTAGAAGCAATACAGGTAAATAAATATTTTACCTGATGGGGAAAAAAAACTGCTTTTCACTTAAACCATTCCAGCACAAACTTTCATGCTAATTTTTAAAAAATAAGTATCCGATGGGTTTGTAGTTGGATAAGGATATAGTTTCTAAATTCCTAATATTAAAGTTAAAAACAATCTTTTTGTTAGTAAATAGAGGCATAAAAAAGTCAATGAATTTTTCTGACCTTTACTGTGAGTCAGCTTTTCCTAAGAGAAAAGATATAGTAATAAGTAAAATTAATGTTGAATGTTTAGGCAGTGCTAATTTTTAATGAATTTAGTTGAATTTTCTCTTTAATGTATACTACGTTCAGCAGTTTGCTTCGATACTGTGTCACTGAATGAACACATTTCATAGGTAGCCCTAAAAGTTCATAAAGGAGAAAATCTTGAACTGTATATCTGAGGCTTGATAAGGTAGTATCCAAACCACAGACCACCTAATGCACATTTTTGTTAAATTTCTTCCCAGTATGATTGTCATTCCAACACCAGCATACAGTACAGATTGTCTTTTCTTCATTCTTCTGTTCTTCCTGTACCTATTTTTGGCAGTAAAATTTTAGGAAAACCACAGTTATTTTCTTAGAATTGAAAAACAATATTTACTGTTTGTGGAAGGCAAATATTCACTTGGACTGTAAAGATACAATGTCAGATACAGAAAGTAACTTTTATTAATGCATGTCTTCCTGGCCAAGGGCATGCTGTTTAAGCTTTGAAATGATTAGATGAGGAAGGTATAATTATTACTGATATATAGATGAGATATCTGAGGTAAAAGTTAAGTGTTTCAAATTTGTGACAGTCTTTTGGATATTCAGAAACCTTTCCTTACTGCACTGGCCATCAGTCAGAGCTCAATTTTCCCAGCATTCACTGCAGTAGAAGATATAACGGTCCCGGTCTTTTGGAAACCAACTATATTCCAGAGCAAGAGACCAGCAGACCATAGCCTTTCTAAAAGAACATTAATTTATTTGATCTACTAATTTTATTAAGCACCTACTAAGAATAAGGCATGTGGAAATAACTCAAATGTGGTTGAGGTGCTTATATACCTTCCCCCCCCCCACACACACAAAATTTTTAAATCATTTTCTTATAGAGTAAAATCTCTTCTCCATAATCATCTCAATGCTTTTTATTCTTTAAACTTGGACTATCCAAGTTTGATTCTATACCGGCTTGGATGGTAGAAGTTAACACAGCTTGGCTTCTCCTTCAAAATTAATTTATTAGGTAATCTCCTTACAACCCAGTCATTAACTAGAGGAATCTGATCATAATTATCTGCATTTAACAAATAGATAAATTAGAGCTGACCCGTGGCTCACTTGGGAGAGTGTGGTGCTGACAACATCAAGTCAAGTGTTAGGATCCCCTTACTGGTCATCTTTAAAAAAATAAATAGACAAATTAGTTCAGATATAGGTTATGTATATCACCCAGGATTGAAGGAATCTGCATTTGAATATGCCTGTGTGAATTCGGGTTCTGTTATTGCAATAGAAATTAAGTGATTTTTTTTTTTTTGGTAATTTTATGGCTATATTTTTTTTCTTCATAAAAATTAGCCATATAAGAGAAGCAGTGCCATGGGAAAAAAGAAATGCATGCCAGAGTAGGTATTCTGTTTTACTTTAATATATAATAGAAGACTAGATGGAAATCAGAATTGTAGAGGAAAGCTTAGGAGTTACTAGACTTTTCAGGGTAGGGATTTGTCATGGTTAGAGATTTAAAGACTCAAAATAGAAGAAAGTTCTAAATCAATGAGATGTATACTAACATCCATTTCAAAGTTGGAAAAACATCTAGGAATAAATTGAGACTAGGGAATTTATATCGGAATAGGTTAACAAGTAGATTTGGTCATAGTTTATATAATGTTTAATGTGAAGGGCAGCTCAGGTTCATTTTTAGAAGAAAAGTAAACTCATTGTGTGCTCTTAATAAAAATGTATTCCATCTCTTTTCCTCACCTACCTTTATTCTATAAAAAGTTAAATTATTAATTTGCCGAATTGTGATCAAAATTCTTCCCTATTTCATATCAAATTTACCTATCACTAAATCATTGCTTGAGGTCTAAATATTATTAGTTAGGAAGTAATAAGCCTTGAGTCAATTTTACATTGGTTTGTTCCCTATGCTTGAAACCACTGCCCTAAATAAAACAGTTCCTGATTGATGTTTGATTTAAAACGAAAAGGTGTAGTGTTAAGAGATTTTAGTTTTGTTATATTGGTCATGCTCCTTCAAGGCTTTGAAAGCACATTAAAGTTTTAATAACCAATAAGTACAACCTTTTATATAAATTTTAGTTTTAGATTGACTTCTAGTAAGTAGACAAAATGAACATGTACTTTATAATGTCTTGTAAAAAGGTTGAGGGACTAAAAAAAGTTTATGGCTTTTACGTGGAAGATGTCACATTAAAAAATTAAAATATCAAATATTTATACTTTGCTTTTCAAAAGAAATGCATAATCTTGTTTGGCATAGATACTATGTCATTTTTATTTTAATTTCTTATTATTTTTGAAGATATATACTGCCAAATGGAAATAGTTAAAGTCACGTCCTCAATATTTGGCAACAAAATTTCTAAAAGTGGATAACTACAAGAATGGCATGAAGTGAGTTATGTTATAAAAATGTAAAAGCCATTACCAAAGTATTTATCATTAGCATGGTATTCCCTGTTAACATACAGTATATTGCAGAAAATGAATAAACATTCCTAGTACTTAATCTGGGAACTGCTCAGCAAAGAATGCTCAAATTTTATATTCTAAAAGAATTACATTTGCTTTTATTTTTACATTAACTGACTACTTTTATATTACAGGTCTCTAATATATTAAAGTTAATTCTATTTTAAAATATAATGAGCAACACAATTATAATTATACTATGTTATTTCATTTATATACATTGCTACACTCCCTCCACATCTTTCAGACTGGAAATTTCACTAATGTCTCTTTCTTGCCTTTCTCTTTAACTTGTTTCCATTTCAGGAAAATTTAATACATTCTCCTATTAAAAATTTCACATATTTAAAATATTGAGGTAAACTCTAAAAGTTAAGTTTAAATTAATCTTCTTACATTCTAGAATGTACTAATATTTTAAAACCATACAGAGTAACTATTATTTATCTCTGTCCAAACATGGGAATTTTTCTCCACTAACTTTTTTCAGATCAAAAGTTTAGGTCACCCAGAAAGTTCTATTTTTTTTTTTTTTCCTTTTTGTCTTTTTTTTGTGTCCGGCAACGGATCACAACCCTCAGTGTCGCACCCGTACCGGACCGGGACCGGCAACGGGATCGCAACCCTCGGTGTTGCTCCTGCACCTCGCTCAGCCAGTGAGCGGGAACCGGTCTGTATGTGGGATCTGAACCCTCGGCGGGAGCGCCGCCGCGCTCCCAAGCGGCGCACTGTAGCAGTGCGCCACCAGGCCGGCCCCAAAAGTTCCATTTTTTAATCATAGGACAGGGAAATGACTGTGCTTCAAATGTGCATTTTAACAAAACAAAACTCTTTTCAGAACTAACTTAGCACTCGGTGGTCATCAAATATTACTAATGATAATTAAATTATATTAGCCAGTTACTTAAATTTCTAAAATGATAGATGACAAAACTTACTTCCCTTATTAAATAGACTTGATAACCAAGTTCTCTGGTTCTTAACTGGGATATTCCCTCACTGACTTTTACCTTACTAACTTTACATGGTTATACCTCAGGATCAGTCTGGTGACTCGCCCACACTGTCTTGGTAGTGTAGTCTCTGGAATAGTAATAAAAGGTTATTAAGAAAGGTAATATGATCTGAATTCATATGTAAGACCCACAGAATGAATGTTGCTTCTACTTTATTATGTACTATACCCATGCTAGAGAAAAAGTGAGTTATAAGTTTTAGCAGTTTTTAAAAGATGAGGAGAAACAGAAGAGATTCAAGATAAATCCAACGAAATTATCTAAAAGTTAAAGTGATTATTATCCAAAGCTCCTAGGAATATACCAATTAACCAAAAAGGGTGCATCTCAACAACGTACCCTGTTTTTAGAAATATTGATAATGGAGTCAGAAAGGAAAGGAAAGTCAAATGTATTAGAAAACACAAAATATGGGCTGGCCCAGTGGCGCACTGCTACAGTGCGCCGCTTGGGAGCGCGGCGACGCTCCCACCGAGGGTTCGGATCCCACATACAGACCGGCCGCTCACTGGCTGAGCGAGGGGCAGGCGCAACACCGAGGGTTACGATCCCATTGCCGGTCCCGGTCCGGTACGGGCGCGACACTGAGGGTTGCGATCGTTGCTGGTCACGAAAAAAAGACAAAAAGGAAAAAAAAAAAAGAAAACACAAAATATGCATCTGGAGGTGAAATGAGAGGAAAGATCAAGATGATAACAGGTACAAGGGGAAGAGGTCCAGGGCTTTTTGAGAAGATGCATGCTGTGACAAGGCAGATTTACAGTGATAACCTCAGGTGATGACAGAAGTTAATACAATTTTCATAGTCTAAAAGGAGTTTCAAATGGTGAATAATTTCCTTATATTTGGTAAAAGAAATAGCTACTTCCTGTTCTTCAATGTCTAAAGAAACTAAGAGTTGGACATTTTTTTCCCTTTTCATACCTGCATTTTATAATTCTTGATCACACATACCATTTCTTGAGTTATTTTTATTTTAAATTGCACTGTTCCCTTATTTTTGGAAGTGTTTCTTGTATGTCCTTTACTTTGGAACTCCGAAGGAAAACTTCAGGCAGTGAGAAACACGGCCTCGTCAGAATCCCGGTCCTTGCCGCTGTCTTCGCTTGGTGCACACTCCCCACCACTTGGAGACCGACAGCTCAAATCCTCCACCCCAGACTCTTGATCACTGTTGGCTGATAGATCTGGATCTGAGCTTTTCAAATTGTCTTGGGTTAGAATCAGAGCAGAATCTTCATCACCTTGCGAAGGGCTCCTGGACGGAAATGATTTCATATTCCCACTGTAATCTTGGGGAGTGTTGGCTGTGCTGTTGTCTGAGGTAGAAAACCCTGACTGTTTGCTGGGTTCACTTTGCTTACTCTTCACTTTAGTGTGATTTAACTGGACTTTCTGGATTTTTTCCAGCCTCTAAAAAAGAGATAACAATTTCAGGGAAAAATCATAAATAATTTCTCATTTTTTATATATGCATGCCTTAGTATTCATTACCTCCTAGCTGAGGATAATGTAAAGAACATAGGACTTAGATGGACATGGGTTCAAACCTAGACTTTGTGACCTTGACAAAATAAATTCTGTAAGGTTTGCTTTCATCGTCTCTAATGTAAAGATGGTGAAAAATGGCTTTGCTATAAATGCAAATAGGATAACACAGGTAAAGCACCTCACAATTGGTAGTCTCCCTTCTTTCTACACCTCATGGTTTTGCACAATGATTTTCATCCTATGAATTCAACACACAGTTTTTAAAAATCAGGAATGAGGTGTTTATTATCTAATTTTTCTATTGAGATATAGTTCAGTTGCAATAAAATTCACCCTTTTAAAAAGTATACAGTTAAGTGGTTTACAGGTTGTGCAACCATCACTAATTCTAAAATATTGTCATTTCCCCTCTGCAAAAAAAATAAATAAATAAAACACTATACTCATCAGAAGTCATTTCCCATTCCCTGCTCCCACATTTCCCTGGTAATTGACTTGCTATCTCTATAGATTTGCCTAGTCTGGATATTTCATACAAATGGAATCATACACTATGTGGCCTTTGGTGTCTGGCTTCTTTCACTTAACTTTGGTCCTCAAGGGATCATCTGTGTGGTAACATGTATCAGTACGCCATTCTTTTTTATGGCTTAACAGTATTCCATTACATGAGTATACCACATTTTCTTTCTCCATCAGGTCATGGACATTTGGGTTGTTGAAAATACCTTTTACCAGATTTCATTCTTTGTTGTTAGCAGGGGAGATGTTACATGATAAAGTATTACATATTCATTCAAAAGGCATTCATGTAAGTTATTATCTATAAAAGTACTGTGCTGGCAATATGAGGAACAGAGGTAAATACATATCCAGCCAGAAAGAACTTGGGAGTGTTACAGCAAAGAGAGGCAGAGTTCATGTAATGCAGGAATTTGGAAGAGGCAAAAGCTATTTAAGAGGAATCAGTTAGAAGGAAGACAGCAGAGTAACTTTCAGGGAGGAAGGAGCATTTTTACAACTGTAAAAGAATTAAAATTGGCTCTTCTGATGGTTAGTAAGTGTTCCTGGCAGGAGGGATGGTGAGAGGAAAAACATGAAAGTAGGAAAGTGTCAATTGTGTACAAAAAGGAGAAACAGTTAAATTTTAGCAAGGGACATAGTGGAGAATAAAGTTGAAAAGGTGGATTAGACTGGATTATGGGAAAAATCTCAAATGCCAGGCTAAGGAATTTTGACTGTTATAAGGAAATAAGAGCCAAAGTTTTCAAATTAAGTTATTTTAGATATTCTAAATAATTTTTTAAATTATTACTTTAACAAAAAGAATAGAATCCTATGATTTTCACAAAGCTTGGGTGTCTTTAGGAAGAGTAAATAAAACTGTCCCAATGATGACATGAGAGGATTTTAAATGGCACAAGGCTGAGCTTCCATCATGGCTCAGAATTCTATGAATGTTACCTGTGGTTCATTTTGGTTCTCTGCATAAGTCTTTAATTCAAATCTCTCAGCCCTGGGGACAATTCACAGTCATTAGAGCCCAGGCATTAGGACTTCTTGTGAGGTGATGATTTTGATACACAGACAAGGTTAAAAACTACTCCAATAATGTAAAATATAATGACATAAGGCAGAGCTCTCCATATAGGTCCAAAGACATTTTGTTTGACCCTGGAAGATTTATACTAGAGTAAGATTTACACTTAGTTCAAAAATCCTCAAAACCAACAGTTTAACTTTGTGAATCTGTTTTATCTGTCTGCCTCCAGTATACACTTGAGTTTGGAACCCTAGACTTAAGATCTTTCATATTTATATCTTGAAAGGTGATGTTTTCTAGAATATTGGGGAAACAGGAGTGAGCCTCACCAGCTACCTCCATTGTTGGGGACCTTCAACCATAAGCACCATTCCCCCCAAGCCATTGTTATCAGTGGTGACCTGCAGGTGACTCCGCTGGGAAAGTAGACTTAGAATTCAACTTGTGATATTTTGCCAACCTTTATTTAGATGTTCACCAATCTGAAAGTAGGAAACTGGAAGTTCTCTTCCTGTCACACTATTGTTTTATGAGGTATAATGTCAACCTTAACTGTTGACAGCTTCCCAACCTTCCTCCTAATACTTTTTTCTACACTACATATGATCTTTAAAAAAAAAAGCTTTCATCATGTTTAAAACATTGAGCCTCAGTTCAGAATTCTGGTCCCAGACAACAGGACTTCACTGCCAGCAAGTGAATGACGTGGTGATGTATGGTGTTTAAGAAGATGAAGTGGGTTGGATGATCAACTAACTAGAGTGGTATCACTGAAAACAAAGCTATATACAATTAAGAAAAGCACTTAAGTATATTATAACCTTCCTAGCCAAGTACCCCAGAAGTTACAGAAGCCAAAATATACATGGTTTATACCAATGTCAGCTATTATCACTTATAAGTTAATATCATTATATAATTCATAAAAGTGGAGAAATAGATTTTTACCACAAGTGCGTGTATCTGATTTTATTCTTTCACTTTTCTCACACTTTCTCCAGAATTAATTTTAATACTCTGAAATAACTGTGACAAAAAAAATTGACCTATAGAAGGAACAGCCAACTAGTTAAGCAAACTATGGAAGTGAGCAACAAGCCAGATGTCTAAAATGTATTAAATGCCAAGGTTTGGGCTTCAGTTATCTGGGTGCTCACCTGGGTGGGGTTGTGCTTTACGTAATCCACTGGCTAAATATGTGAAACAGCTATGTTGCCACATTTTACGTACTGAGTCTTGAGAGGCTTCCCTGGAGCAGTGCTCTTCAAAAAATAAGCACAGAAAATAGATTAACGATAGCAAGTGTGTCTTACTTCTTCTAGGGCCTCTAGTTCTTCCTCCAGCTGCTGAGTTTCCTCCTTCACTGCCATAAGGTAATCTGTAACTGACTGTCGGGGCTGCATCCCCTTTTCGAAGCGGTTGTACATTCCACTCCAGAACCTGGGAAGGATGGCAGAGCTTAATGATACCAGCATATCACACTCTAAAAATTTAAATCCTCAAGTCTTAAGGAATCTAATACCACAGTCCCACGGTCTTAATAACCAAATGCAAATTACAGGCTTGAAAAAATTGAAAACTGAAAATTAAGGTATTAATTTCATATTGATTTTTTTTTTCTTGGATCAGTAAACTTTTGGGAGAGTTCATGAAGCATCTACTTCTATATATGACACTGAATTAGGAGGCACATAATGTATTTCTGTAAAATATGAGGTGTCTTAACAGAGTTCATGGAAAGATTTGTATTATCTTTTAATTCCATTTTTCCATAAACTTTTTAAAGTACCATCATAGATTAAAATAGCCTGTTGCCATTTTCTTTTTTTGTTTGTTTGTTTTAAGAAAATGGCTCTTAATTTTGAACTTCAAAAATTAGTGACTGTACATTTAGAATCTCTCAGCTGCAAAGGGAGTTTTCTAAACATGGAGTTTTTAGCTTTTGTTTTATCACAACCACCAAAACTTGACATTTGCAATAAATCCTCCCTTTTTATCCTACACAATAAAGCATACTGGAATGCAAATAAGAATAAAGTGTTATTACAGGAATATCCTTAGAACCACTCATTTATTTAGAAAAAAAAGTACTTTGAGGGCAGGGACTTGGTGTCACTCATTGTTTTACCCACAATATCAGAATAGTGCTTGATCCTCAATAAAATACTCGTTGACTGGCTATTAATATAAATTATTTGTAGTAAAATTGATTACAGTGTGCCTCAACAGCTCTTAAAACTGCTGCTTTACATAAACCGTGGAGGCCTTTTTTTAGTATTACAGAATTAGTAAAATAAAATAAAATAAAATTCCATAAAATAAAATTCTCAGGAAATAATTACAAATAATTAAAAACAAACGTCTTGGGCCGACCCTGTGGCGCACTCGGGAGAGTGCGGTGCTGGGAGCGCAGCAGCGCTCCCGCTGCGGGTTCGGATCCTATATAGGGATGGCCAGTGCACTCACTGGCTGAGCGCAGTGTGGCCAGTGACAAAAAATAAATAAATAAATAAATAAAAGCAATAACTTAAAAAAAAAAAACATCTTGAATAAAAACTACAGAGAAAGAAAAGTGTGTGTGTTGGGAATGCAGGGAGAAGGAATGTGGTTTTTCGGTTTTTTCTGTTTGTCCTTTTCCTGATCTCTACATCATTCTTCCATGTCATACAAGCCTAAAGAATAAGCCAAAGGTCAAAATAAAACACGCACATCTAGTACAGACCTAGTAGAATCTGTAGGACGCCACCCTGCTCTTCCCATCCTAATATATACAATCTTAAATAATTTATTTCCACAAGAGAAATATTTCCACCTGGACTTGATTCAGCAGAGACAAAAAGCTAAACAACTTCATGATCACTATCAAAACTTATGATTCCACATTTGACTTAGAAGGCTCTCATTCATTCATTCTTTCCTTCCTTCCTTCCTTCCTTTCACTTTAAAAAAAATAAACTGGAACTGAGATTTTTAAGACATCATTATTATAAAACACCAACTTCTGAAGAGAAAACCACATTTAGCGGAAATAGAGTAGGAGCATAGACACTGGCAAAAATACCAGATCTGATATTCAAGTATCTTTCTCTGGTGTGTTTTGTGTCCAAAAAAGCCTTGCAGCTTAGTGTTTCATACACTTTGGCCTCCGAAAGTTAAGCAGTGCCAGGATCCAAGCTAGACATAGCCAGACAGTTCCTAGAGGTTTACATACTTGTACATGAAGTTGCAAGGTGCTGTAGGGAGATGAAGGGTTCCCTGCATCTGACTGTGATCAGCTCTAAATAGAGGATTCAGGTAGTCAGCCCGATTCTTCCACAGGTGAGCCCATAAAGAGTATGTTCTTTCTTGAATCCTGTTATAAAGAAAATAAGTCTGAAAATGACCTATCTTGGTTCTTACGAATATTAGATATATAATATTAAATCTAAAAAGGAACTGGTCTTTGTTATCTGACTATCAAGTGCCCCTGTTCTGTAGCAGGGAAATTGACCATCTTTGTGGCTTCATGGTAGTGGAAGACTGTAATAACCTCAACTCCTCTACTATCCATACTGGCCTTCACAAAATGTTTCATTCCTCTGAGTAAAACAAAACTGCTTTGTAATTTTTCAGGGTTTTTTTCCCCAATAGTCATTGAACATTTATTATTTTCCAGGCATTATTCTAACTACTTCCATGTTTTCTCTCATTCAGTCCTCACTGAATTCCTGAGATGTGTCCATTTTACAGATGAGGAAACTGAGAAATAGATTAAGTAGTTTCCCAAAGTCCCAAAGCTAGTGAGTGGAAAGCCAGGATTCAAACCCAAGCAGATACCATTAAAATTGGCTAGTCTAGTACAACAAGCCACAAAAATCTAGGGAAACAGGTGAGCCTAAAGGATGCACTCTCCTACTTTGAAATCTCTCCATTTATCAGGAATTGTACTTGAAGTTCCTTGGAGAAGACCTAGTATCCAACTAGAAAAAGTAATTTTACCATTCAACTCAGACTGTATAAAACTACTGGGGTCTATTCTATTTGAATGGATCATTTCCAAAATGAAATCTGATGATGCTGTATATACCACAGTTAAAATCATTTTATTCAACGAAAATTTCAAAAATGATCTTTCATTCGCACTTCCTAAATCACTTTGTTGTTAAGTTTTTGACTTTATTCTTTATTTTAAAGTCCACGTTTTTATCTACTTTTATCCTTGGATAAAGCAATACAGTTTTAATCTCAATAAACAGTGGTTTGAGTTTCAAGTTTGCTATCCCAGTTATATATGCAATTCTTATTATGACAGTATATCCACCAAAGATGTCTTTTTCCTGTTAAATGCAAAAACATTTTCTCTGACTCCAGAAAGCTTCTTTTAAATATTAGTGTATCGGGGCCGGCCCGGCGGCGCACTGGATAGTGCGCCGCTTGGGAAGAGCGGCGGCGCTCCCGTCTGAGGGTTCGGATCCCACGTACAGACCGGCTCCCGCTCACTGGCTGAGCGAGGCGCGGGAGCAACACCGAGGCTTGTGATCCCGTTGCCGGTCCCCGGTCCGGTACGGGGGCAACACTGAGGGTTGCGATCCGTTGCCGGACACGGAAAAAAGACAAAAGACAAAAAAATAAAATAAAATAAAAAAAAATAGGGTTGCGATCCGTTGCCGGACACGGAAAAAAGACAAAAGACAAAAAAATAAAATAAAATAAAAAAAAATAGGGTTGCGATCCGTTGCCGGACACGGAAAAAAGACAAAAGACAAAAAAATAAAATAAAATAAAAAAAAATAAATATTAGTGTATCACGTGTACCACCGTGTATATCAGGGAGAAACTGGGGGCTGTGAATTCAATATCCCTCCAGAACTCACCGAAGTGTGACCCCCCCATTGCAACAGTGCTAAGAGGGGGGGAAATCTGATGTTGGTATTTGAAAGGTGGGGCCTATAGAAGGTGATTAGATTGCGAGGATTGTGCCCTTGTGAGGATTGATCCTTTCATGGAGTAACGAGTATGGTTCTGACAGCTTCATAAGGAGGGCAAGTGAGAAGCTTAGCTGATTCTTGCTCAGCCTGTTCCCTTGCCATGTGATATACTCTGGTTACCAAGGGATCCTGTGGAGAGTTCAACCCAGAAAAAGGCCCTCACCAGATGCATCCCCTGGACTGTGGACTTCCCAGCCTCCAAACCCTAAGAAATAAATTTCATTTTCTTATAAATTACCCAGTTTCAGGTATCCTCTTAAAAGCAACGAAATGGACCAACACACTGGGGGAAAAAATGAACCTGTACACATCTTTATTAGTTGATGACATTTAAACCATTTAGGAAATGATACTGAGAAAAAAAAAAGAACTTCAGTCTCTCAGTATAGATATGGGACTAAATGAAAGTCTTTAAAATTATGAAAGGCCACGTGAAATTCTCAATCACCAAAATCTTTACATGAAAGTTAAACACCAAAACACTTACTTGAGTTCTTGTCTCTCCTTTTGGCTGTTACATAGGAAGTTTCCAAACTGGCAGGAATAAATGTGATGCTGAATATGAATCAAAAATCTCTCACTGAACTCAAAGGCACAGGGAAATTGTTCCATCAACTGCCAGACACACTCAATGAACTGATCAATAACTGGAGAGATTTCTTTTGGGTCACCATCTAGATTGCCATATCTATAAAACAAAGTATTAGGGACTTTTCAAGGTAAGTTGTTGTTTTGTTTGCTTGTTTGTTTTAAATTCAAAAGCTATACATGCAAAAACAATCATAAAAGCAACCCTAGTTCCTAAATAAATTTCATCTCATAAACTCGAAATGAAGTGGAAAATAACTTTTCAAATTCTAATTTTAAGAGAAACTTCATAGGGAAGATCTGGATAGAAAAGGGCCATGTTCATGTTATAGTTACAGAAGAAAGTGTTAGTGCTAGAGATAAGATTCAAGGAAACTATAGAAAAAGAGCACTCTTTAAAGGAAACTTTAAAAGTACATCAGAACTTCTGAAGTAAGTCTTTCAGTTTATTTTAACTAGTGACTTTTGTGGGAGTGAGAAGAAATGTCTAAGCAACTTCTGGGTTTTTCGCCTTTGCATTGTTTAGTTGAGAAGAGATGAGGAAGAAAGGCAACTTGAAAAAACAGTAATTTCCCAAGTTTCTAGGGATAGTCCCATTTCTAATAAATCAAACATGTCACATTATTTATTTAAATGTGACCACAGATTCCACATATAACTTTATATCTCCCATATCCTTGTTCGTTAAGAACACATCAGAATCCTCTCCCTTACATTTGTACTGATTTTAAAATGGAGACTGTGCAGCCCTTTACACTATTATGTGATTTATAGAAAAAATCCAAAGGGGTGCTTTTGGTGCCATTAAAAACAAAATAGCACAGAACTTCATCTTCTCAGCAATGGATAATCAATTTAGGAAGAGAAATGAGCAATGATCAGTTTAAAATTTTTCCCAAGAGTGGAAACATTAAAAATTGTCTGGAAACTTTTAGAACATTTTAGTTCCTCTCACCTTTGGTAGATTTAAAAAGTGTTGCTTAATATATTCTTTCCTCACCAGCAATTATTCAGCCATCCTTCAGCCATTTCCATATTCTTTCTTTCATCTGTCTTCTATCCTAACTGCCTAACTGCCTAGCAGATAGTAGAACTCCAAAACTGAAAATAATAGTGCACTCTTAAGAAGTTCACTTAATTGTTGGGGGCTTTAATTTTCTCATTTATGGAATCACTGTGATTTCCTAGAAAAAATTATAAAAATAGAATTCCAGAAAACCACAGAACTAATGACCAATTAGTGCTAAATGCAAAAACTACAAAAATCAATATGGCAGTTGCATGAATTAAGAATTTATTTTAGAAAAACACATTGAAAGAGTTAAGATGCACAGGGTCCTAGGCAGGCACCACTGGCAGCCCCCACCACCCAGAAGAAGGCAGGAGCATACACAGGGTCCAAGGCAGGAGCCATGAGCAGTCTCCATCACCCAGAAGAAGGCAGGAGCATGTACAAGGTCCTAGGTGGGAGCCGGGGCAATGCCCACTGCCTGGCAAAAAGCAGGAGCATGCACGGGATGGTAGGCAGGAGCCATGGGCAGTATCCCATACCCACCGGCAGAAGCCAGGAGCACACAAAAACACCATTTCCATATGGGTGGACCACCACAGTCACCACCACAACCATCCCTGGCCGCCGCAAAAGTGGCTCACAGCCATGGCCACTGCGCAGGTGGCCCACCAGTCACTCAACTGCACTGACACAAGGACAGTCACCAGCGTAGACCAGAAAAAGAAGAGGAAGTCTCTCTCCTCAAAGCCCACTCCAGAGTAACAGAAGAAGCAACTGCTCTACTGCATGACCAGACATTAACATAGATACTAGAAATACAAAAATACAAGAATATATGATGCCACAAAAAGAATACAAAAATTCTCAAATACCAGACCCTATAGAACAAGACTAGAAATGACTAAAAAGGAATTCTGAGTAACTATCTTAAGGAAACTCAGTGAGATAAGAGAAAACTCTGTAAGACAACACAATGAAATGAGAAAAAATATCCAGGATATGAAGGAGGAAATTTAGAGAGATTATTAATACCTTAAAAATGAATGTAACAGAACACCTGAAATTGAAAGATGCATTCATCGAACTAAAAACACAACCAAGCTTAACCAGCAGACTAGACCAAGCACAAGAAATAATTTCCGAACTCAAAGATGGTCTTTATGAACCCAGGCAGACAAAAAAATCGGAAGAAAGAATTTAAAAATAGGATGATTGTCTAAGAAAGCTAACAGACAAACTTAAGCACAAAAACATTTGAATCATGGGTGTTCCAGAAGGGGAGGAGAAAGGTAAAGGCACTGAAAATCTATTCACTGAAATAATAGGGGAAAACTTCCCAAGTATAGGGAGAGACATAGACCTTCAGATCCAGGAAGCTCAAAGATCCCCAAACGGATTCAATCCAAAAAGATCCTCTCTGAGACACACTGTAGTCAAACTGGCAAAGCTCAAATACAAAGAGAATCGTAAAAGCAGCAAGAGAAAAGCATCAACTCACCTACAAGGGAGCCCTCATCAGACTAACAATGGACTTCTCAACTGAAACTCTACAGGCAAGAAGAAAATGGGATGACATATTCAAAATACTATAAGAAAAAAACTACCAGCCAAGAATATTATACCCAACAAGGTTATCCTTCAGAAATGAGAAAGAAATAGTGTATTTCCCAAACAAAACCTGTGAGAGTTCATCACCACATGACCAGCCCTGTAAGAAATTCTCAAGGGAGTCCTGAATCTGGAATCTGAAGAACAATAATCACTACCATGAATACACAAGTAAGAACAAAACCCACTAGTAAAACACAAATGCAAAAGAGAAATATCAAAGAAACTAAACCTTACTACCTCAAAGAAACCCAACCAACACTGAAGACCAATAATCAAAGAAGAAAGGCACTAAAAATACTTAAAATATCTAAATGAAATCTCATAAAATGCCAGGAATAAAACAATTCCTCAATGTAAATGGATTAAATTCCCCACTCAAAAGACAGACTGACAGATTAGATGAAAAAGCTAAAACCAACTATATGCTGTCTACAAGAGACTCATCTCACTGGTGAAGATGCATACAAACTAATAGTGAAGGGATGGAAAAAGACATACCACACATATGGAAACCAAAAACAAGCAGAAGTAACTATTCTTATACTGGATAAAATAGACTCTAAACCAAAAACCATAAAGAGAGAACAAAGAAAGCCACTATATGATGATAGAGGGATCTATCCAACAAGAAGAAATAACAATCATAAATTTATATGCACCCAAGACTGGAGCAACCAGATATATAAAGCAAACACTATTAGACTAAAGAAAGAGATAGACCCAAATACGATAATAGTTGGGGACCTGAACACCCCTTTCTCTTCATTGGACAGATCATCCAGGCAGCAAATCAACAAAGAAACACATGATTTAAAACACACTTTAGACCAATTTGACCTGGCAGATACCTACAGAATATTTCATCCAACAACTACAGAATATACATTATTCTCATCAGCACATGGAACATTCTCCAAGATAGACCACATGTTAGGTCATAAATCAAGTCTCAATAACTTTAAAAAAAACTGAAATCATTTCAAGTATCTTTTCAGACCACAGTGGAAACTAGAAATTAATAACAAACAAAACCCAGGAAACTATACAAGTACATGGAAATTAAACAACAGGCTCCTGAATGACCTATGAGTACAAGAAGAAATTAAACAGGATGTCAAAAATTTTCTAGAAAACAGTGAAAATGAAAAGACATCATAACAAAACCTGTGAGATACTGCAAAAGCAGTACTAAAAGAGAAATTTATAGAAATAAATGCCTACATCAAAATAATAGAAAGATTTCAAGTAAACAACCTAACCCTACACCTATAAGAACTAGAAAAACAAGAACAATCCAATCCTTAAGTTAATAGATGGAAAGAAATAATTAAGATTAGAGCAGAACTAAATGATATAGAGACAAAAAAAAAGACACAAAAGATCAATGAAACAAAAACTTGGTTTTTTGAGAAGATAAACAAAATAGACAAATCATTAGCTAGATTAACAAAAAGAAGAGAGAAGACCCAAACTACAAAAATCAGAAATGAAAAAGGAGACATTAAAACTGATACCACAGAAATATGAAAAATCATTAGAGACTAGTACAAACAACTCTATGCCAATAAATTTGAAAACCTGGAGGATATGGATAAATTTCTGGACACATAGAAACTACCAAGACTGAACCAAGAAGAAACAGAAAACCTAAACAGAACAATAACAAGTAATGAGATTGAAGCAGTAATCAGCAGTCTCCCTACAAAGAAAATCCCAGGACCAGATAGATGGCTTTACTGCTGAATTCTAACAAACCAGGAATGAATAACAATTCTCTTCAAATTATTCAAAACACTGAAATAGATGCCACTCTCCCAGACTTATTCTATGAGGCCAGCATCACCTTGATACCAAAACCAGACAAAAATACAACAAAAAAAGAAAACTACAAACTAATATCTCTGATGAACATAGATGCAAAAATTCTCAATGAAATATTAGCAATTAGAATACAGCAACACATTAAAAAAATTATACACCATGGTCAAGTGGGATTCATCCCAGAGATGCAAGGATGGTTCAACATATACAAGTCAATAAATGTGATATACCACATCAACAAAATCAAGAATAAAAACCATATGATTATCTCAACAGATGCAGAAAAAGCACTCGACAACTTTCAACATTCCTTCATGATAAAGACTCTTAGCAGGAGAATATCTCAACACAAACAAAATCCATCTATGACAAGCCAACTGCCAACATCATAATGAGTGGGGAAAAACTCAAAAGATTTTCCCTTAAGAACAGGAACAAGACAATGATGCCCCATCTCACCACTCCTATTTAACATAATACTGGAGGTACTAGCCAGAGAAATTAGGCAAGAGAAAAAAAATAGAGGGCATCTAGATTGGAAAAGATGAAGTCAACTGTCCCTATTTGCAGATGACATGATCCTATACACAGAAAAACTAAAAGACTACCAAAAAACTCTTAAAGCTGATTAATAATTTCAGTAATGTTGCAGGATACAAAACCAACTCCCCCAAATCAGTTGCATTTATATTCTCCAATAATGAACAAAAAGAAAGAGAAATCAAGAAAGTAAGCCCATTTACAATAGTCACCAAAAAACTAAAATACCTAGGAATCAATTTAACCAAGGAGGTGAAAGATCTCTATAATGAGAACTACAAATCACTACTGAAAGAAAGAGAACACAAAAAAGTGGAAAGACATACCATGCTCCTGGATTAGAAGAATCAACATTGTGAAAATGTCCATACTACCCAAAGTGATCTACAGATTCAAAGCAATCCCCATTGAAATACCAATGACATTCTTCACAGAAAGAGAAAAAACAATCTTAACATTCAAATGGAACAACAAAAGACCCCGAATAGCCAAAGCAATCCTGAGCAAAAAAAATAAAGCCAGAGGGACAACACTACCTGACTTCGAATTATACTACAAAGCTATAGTAACCAAAACAGCATGGTACTGGCATAAATATAGACACTTGGACCAATGGATCAGAATAAAGAACCCAGAAATCAACCCACAGACTTATAGCCAACTGATCTTTGCCAAAGGCAACAAGAATATACATTGTAGAAAAGATTGCCTCTTCAATAAGTGGTGCTGGGAAAATTGGACATCCATATGCACAAGAATGAAACTAGACCCGCACCTCTCACCATATACCAAAGTCAACTCAAAATGGATTAAAGACTTAAGTATAACACCTGAAACTAAAATTACTAAGGGGAAATATAGAGAAAGCACTTCCGGAAGTAGGATTGGGCAAAGACTTTATGAATAAGAGCCCCAAAGCACAAGCAACAAAAAAATAACATGGGTGAACTTAGAAAAAATTATGTTAAGCAAAATGAGCCAGGCACTGAAAGGGAAATACTTCATGTCCTCACTCATAAGCGGGTGCTTAAAAAAGAAAAGAAAGAAAGATACAACAATCACAACAATTCCTTGAATTTTCAGAAGGAGGGAACAGAACTGAGGCCACCAGAGGTGAGAAAGGGGGAGAGTAAGGAGAGGTTAGGGAGAAATTGGTAAAGGGCCACAAAAACTGTTTACATTGTGTAACAATAAAAATAAATAATTTTTTTAAAAGTTAAAAATATATATCAAAATATCTAATGAAATTATTCCTAACAATGTACCTAAATTTAAATTTAGACTAAGTACAGCTACAACACTTAAGATTCAGAGATTAGAGAACCCTGGAAGGTTCTCTAGAGAACCCAGGACAAGCATTATCATCAACGTTAACAAAAAAAACAGTTTCTGTTTGTTGAGGGCCTGCTATATGGGCAGGCATGGAACTGTGCTAGTTACGTATACTTTTTTAAAATCCTTTTTACAACACTGTGGAGGGAGGATGTCCCCATTCCACAGAGGGGAGACCAAACAAAGGTCAGAGAGGACAGATGCCCAAGACCAGACAGTAAATACCACAGCCTGGGTGTGGAGTTGGATGTTTCTGGCTCCACAGCCTGTGTCACTGTCCTACGTCACCTCTCCAGAAACATCTGGGACAACCTTCACTTTGACACAATTTGGTCCCCACTGAGAAAGATCAAAGAAACTGTCCCACAGGCATTTCAGAACATGTAGCCTAAAGGCAATGTCTGCATTTCTAAGAATAATTTAGTAAATCAAATGTGTATGGTATGAGTAAGGGAGAACGGATCCTTTCTAGGTCAGTTAATGAAAACGCACTTGCTCTCTCTTATGGAACAATTTAACATTAGTTCTGCCCAACGAACACCTAGAGCAACCGGAGTTAAGCTTCATTTATCTGTGATACAACGATTACAAAAAAATTTAAACTTTCTGAATAAGATAAACAAAGCAAAAAAACTTATAAAAACAAGGCTATTTTCCCCCAGACACTCAACGGAAAACTTCAAAAGCAGTGTTTTTATTCTAAACATTCAAAACAACAGATTTTTAAATATTTCTTACCTGTGATTAAACTTATGACCAAAGGAAATCCAGTCCTTTTCAACTAATACCTACATAGGAAAGAATATAAATATCATGGAGAGAAGCAAACGAGGGAAAATAAGAGACCACAAGCTATAATGCTGAAGGATTCAGAGGAACTTGGAGCAGAAGTCACTATCCCCAGGTAACCTGCAAATGAATGAGGACACATTATCCTCCAATACAAAGTGCATACAAGAAGGGCAAAGTTGAAGGTCATCTGTAGGAAAAATGGGGATGGATATATGAAAATGTAGGGGCCGGCCCGGTGGCGCACTGCTACAGTGCGCATCTTGGGAGCGCGGCAGCACTCCCGCCGCCGAGGGTTCGGATCCCACATACAGACCGGTTCCCGCTCACTGGCTGAGCGAGGTGCGGGCGCGACACCGAGGGTTGTGATCCCGTTGCCGGTCCCGGTCCGGAACGGGCGCGACACTGAGGGTTGCGATCCGTTGCCGGACACGAAAAAAGACAAAAAAAAAAAAAAGAAAATGTAATAATTCCACCCACTGAGGCCTCCTATATGCCAGGGGCTGCTCATTTGCTTCACATATTATCTCATTTAATTGTGAGAGAGGTATTATCATCACTCCCATTTTACAGAAGAGGAGATGGAAACAAAGAGGGGTTAAACATTCACCCAAGATCGTGCTACTAGGCAGAGGAGGATGCCACTTCATAACCTAGCCCTCTCCACTCCAAACCCCATCTCTTAACCAGTATGTCATGCTGCCCCTCAATACAATGTAAAATACCAACCTTTTAACAAGAACTATCAGGAAAGCTGTTTAGTGATCTTTACCACACAGTAGAAGAATTCTAAAATGATGGGGTTAGGGGTGTATTAGAAGTTTCAGCCCTGCTCTTGAATTAGGGTTAACATGAGTTTATAGTCTCAAATCGTCTGGATTTTTTTTTTTTTAATGTCTAATCACATAATAGGAAATAGTCTCATCAATATTACCAATGCTTTAAAATGGCCAGAGGTTTCCTCTAAAAAAATATGGACTGGTTGAAGTCTGTCCTTGACAACTTTAAAGGCATTTTCTTTGGGTTGTTAAGTTTAATGTTTTATTGGGATGAAATTAGAATGAGTCATTGGCAGAAAAAGATGGTGTGCATGAGAAAGGCCCCATGGCAGCATGTGACCAAAAACTCCTCTGCTCTCCAAATGTAAATGAAGAAAGCCAGCCTTCTCCTGGAATCAGTCCCAAGAGGAGTCTAAAGCAGGAGTGTCCCTCTGAAGCTTCAGTGCTGTCAAATATAATTGGAAGTTCTTAGACACTTCCATAAAAAGAAAAAAGAAAAAGCCCAAGAGAGGAAGCCTGCCTCGTCTCTCTTGCCGCCAGAGTGTCAGCTCATATCACTTGATAAAGAAGATCTAGCAGTAAAGATAATTCACTAGAGCTCCTCTGTCAGCATCTGTTCCTAGCACGAATTCAGGATTCACTGAAGCACTTTCTACCAAATCATGGTTCGAGTGACAGGTACTGGGTTATCTCCTAGTCTCTAAGAAGTCCCCTGCACTCATTTTAAGGAAGTTGTACCAGCTTAGCCAAAACTTCACCACCCTAGGCAACTGCAACAAATAGTCTGTAGCTGGAAGCAAAATCTTGCATTCTGATACACACCTAAAAGGTTCAAACTCTAGAAGCTGTATTCGGAATTTCAGTAAAGAACACAAAAACACCGGGACATTTCAGTATTTTCATCCAGAGTAGTGAAGGACTAAAAAATATAAAACCTGGAAGTGAAAACAGTTTTTCCTCCTAAGGACTTTTTGCACACACAACATAGAAAATTTTTTTCTCCAAATATTTTTTCTGAAAAGTGTTTTCTGTTAAATATTCAGGTTATCTCAAAGTTAAAATACTAATGAGCAAATAATATACAAAACTCACTGTTTTAAAAACTACTAAATATATTTTATATTTGCCCCCAAATTCACATTTCAATAGCATTAATTTGAATTGGTTTCAATATCCCAGAAATTCACCTTTTTACTTCAAGCCTATTTTACCTTTTCCCTTTTAATTAACCTTGCTGATTCTACTAAGAGAAAAACAACACTGCTGAGAACAAAAAAAAAAAAAAAAAGCTGCCAATAGTTGCCAAAAGAGATGTGCATTCATGGTCAAGGCAGTGCCCCTGGGAGCAGCCCGGCTGCCACACTCACCATGAAGCCCTTCAGCGTCCGGTAGTGCGGATCCAGCAGGAGGCTCGCCACTGAGCACACCTGAGCAGTTCTGTCCCAGCCATCAGAACAGTGCACAAGCACACTCGCCCCTTCCTCAGAAATTGCCTGAAAACCACAGGATTGGCAAATGGTCACAAAGAATGGCCATAAAAAAGAAAAATCTCTCATCAGAACTAGGTTTGGTTATATACTTACAGAAGGAAACAAAACTGTTCATTCATTTATTCAGTGTTTATGCCCCAACTAGTTAGGGCAGAGCCAAGGAGTGGCTTTGTTCTGGGAGCTGAAGCTTTTCCTCTCCTTCCCTTGTATCTGCAAGCCACCACTCAAGTCACCTCAAATAAGCATATGTATTATATAAAAGTATGCTTCCGATGCAGACATATTCCCTAGCCCTCCTTCAACCCTCTTTCTTCCACTCCAGGTTTCCACATTAAGCCTTACTGGAATTCTGGTGTTGCTACTGGTCCCAATCGTTTCCACAAAGGAAAAGGCACAAAAGTCATCACAAAACTACGAAGTTGCAGATAAAAGGATAAGAGCCAAGTACTGGGACCAAAGATTGGGGAAGAAGGAGAAAACAAAGGTAAAAATCATGCCAGAAAATCCCTAAGAAAAAAATTTCTATTTGCTATTGCCAATGTACACATGACTCTTAGCTAAATATCTTGGCAGGAAACATAAATTGGGAAACACAGTGGAGATTTCATCACAGCATCTATCACTACATGAAATTCTATTTTTATCTGTTTATTAATTTTCTGTCTCCCACACCAGAATGTAAGTTCTGTGAGGGAACAGACTTGATCTGGCTTATTCAGCACTGCATCTGCAGTACCTAGAACAGTACCTGGCACAAAATCTGTTGAATAACTGGTTATCTAATAAGAGGGAGTATACCCTGTCATCACAAAAGATATGGTTCTCTTTAGGTATAAATCTGAGAGAAACTTATAAAGAAAAAACACTGAACAACATAATAGATGATGCATTCAAAAACAGCTTGAATGACAGATCCTTCCTATGGCAGAGTGGAATCTACCTACCAGCTACAGGAACATGACTTTTGCTTATACCATGACTAGAAAGAAGGATCTATTGGATAGAAGCCTCAAGTCCCTACCACTGAAGTGACACATTTGGTTGTACTCTCCTGCAGAAAATCCTTTCCTCCAGCCAGGATCAAGCCTAATGGAAGAGAGAATATTGTGGAAAAATTTTACCATTTGACCACCGTGATGACATACTATGAACTGAGCTGTGTATTCTCTTTCACAAAATCACATCTTCAGAGGGCAAACTATGTGGAGGTCTGCAAAGCCATCTACGCATTCAGTGCAGTGCAGCTTAGTACACGGGAGTCCATGGAGAGGAAACAGGATGGCTATTCTGAAGTCAGAGTGGCTTGCTGGTCTGCCCGCTAGTTTATTTTGTCTATAATCACATACCTTTGCAATGAAGATTCCTGCATCCATGATAGCCTTAATGTGCCTTAACCAGCCAGAGTTCTCCAGACCCCACAGGAAATCACTCATGGAGGGAGATTTAAGTTCACACACTGCAAGATAAATCATGTTATAGAAGTGAAATTAAAGTGATCTCTCATTTTACATTTGCTCATATTTTTCAGGTAGTTTGTTATTAATTCTTTTGCAGTAGCAGATATTTTCTGGAAGACAAGTCAAAATAAATACTCAAGATTACTAAACTTAAGTCTATTGAACCATTTCAAGTAAGGATCTTCTACCACCTTTGGTCATGGGGGATGCTTATCTGTTTACAAGTATTAGATTTATAAAGTTTAAATCCTAATATTAATGAAAATCATTAAATGCTATCATAGTAAATTCTAGCAAAGAACATCTATTTAACTTTTCAGGAAAGCTATTAAAAATAGGCCACTAAGGAGAACTTGAGTTAAGAGTGCTGTAGAGGAAAAATCTTATAATTAACTCCAGTACCTACCCAATTAGAACTCTCCATCACCCAACCACTCAGATTAGGACTGTTGTAAAAACGCAAAACAGAACTATTCTAAGAGTCTTAAAAGGAAATGATCAAATTCCTCTTGCCAACAACCCCCACCCAGAGTAAAGCTTGTGAACTTAAAAATAAGATCTATAGCACTGATCTGATTCTAGGGCATCAGGTTAGGGGGTTTGCCTTTGATTGAAAATAAAGAAGCCTAGGATCCCTATATCTATAATTTACACAACTAAGGGAGGTGTGTAAACACATCTATAATATTATGAACACTTAAGTAATTTTCACCTCAAGAGACTGTCTTTTATTTAACATAAAGCATAAAAAAGCTTTAGAGCTAGTGTTCTGACTACATATCACATATATCGCACTCCAAAGTTTATGGGTTTTATCCCTATAAAGCCCTTTTGAAAAGTCTTATAAATCAACCAATGAAAATTAAATAATGATCCATAGTTTTTTTGTTTGTTTTAAAGATGACCAGTAAGGGAATCTTAACCCTTGACTTGGTGTTGTCAGCACCACGCTTACCCAGTGAGCAAACCAGCCATCCCTATATGGGATCTGAACCCATGGCCTTGGTGTTATCAGCACCACACTCTCCCGAGTGAGCCATGGGCTGGTCCTTGATCCACAGTTTTTGTTTTTGGTTTTAGTTCAAGCATATTTTACTGTACTGTGATGCAATAAACACATGCAGGGAGGAGGGAACCCCACCTACTATTCTCAACTCCGTCAGTAACTAGCTGTGTAATTTTGCAGTCTTTCAACTCTTTGAGCCTCAATTTCTTCATTTTTAAAATAGGAAAGCTGTACTAAATTATATCCTTCTAACTCTAAACTCTCTGATGCAACTTTGTTAACTCTTCAAAATACACGGCAACCATTAACAACAATATTTATCAGATGCTCTGAACCCAAAGACACCGGTGAACCGAGGGTTCACTCTGATTTCTCGCAATGTAAGAACCACACAAAAAAGCACAAGTGGCTAAATTCTGAGTCATAGATGATTGCAATGATGAAGAAAATAAAACTGAGATGCCCAGCAAAAAGGCCTACTGAAGAAAACCATATTGTGAAAATGTTTAGCCAAGATTCCAAAATCTTCCTTCCAAATGTCTGCCCTGAGCTGGAAAGCTCTGGCGACCTAATGAGCAGCTGGGGAACTGAAGCCCTTCTGGCAGCGCTCTGGTTCAGAGCACTGTCCTTCTGTCTGAGGTCACAGTGCTGTGCCCACCCTGGCCCCACATCACAGGACACTACCAATAATATCTGGAAAAGTACATGCAAAACATTAAAGGAGAGGGTGCTCTGCTGAAGGCCAGTGAAGAACATACTCACTGATTCACAGAATCTACGCCTCTATTAGTCAGCCCCACAGCCCTGGGTACTCAGCAATGATTGTTTCCAAGCTTACAGGTTTAGTCACCAAGAGTTATGAAATATTTAAACATACAAAGATTTAAAAATAATGTAACATATCCAGACAATGAAATATTTTTCAGTGATAAAAAGAAATGAGCTATCAAGCCATGGAAAGACGTGAAGGAAACTCAAATGCTTATTACCAAGTGAAAGAAGCTAATCTGAAAAAACTACAGACTGTTTGACTCTGTTAGCCCAGAGGATCAAGGTAGGAGGGGACTGATGAGGGTTAGTCATTAGATCAGCCAGTTCCAGGGAATTGAGAAGGGAAGCTCCTGACCACAAAACCAGCAGAAACCAGTTAAGACTAGACCCACCAAGTTTCGAGGCTAACAATCTAGACCTAGAGTAAACTTTGCTCATTACAATACTAAATCTCTCCCCAGGGGCGGTATAATTACTAATTAGCATAACATGGTGATGATTTTTTTTTGACCGGTAAGGGGATCGCAACCCTCTACACGGTGTTGTCTGCACCACACTCAGCCAGCGAGCACACCGGCCACCCCTATATAGGATCCGAACCTGCGGCCTCGGCGCTACCAGCGCCGCACTCTCCCAAGTGAGCCACGGGGCCAGCCCCATGGTGATGAATTAACTGCACCTGTGCAGGCAGACACTTCACTCTACATGTAATGACTTCAATAAAGCTTATGTATATTCATGTTGATCCTCAATAAAAGAAGTTGTAACCCTCCTTTCAGGGAGACACTGCTTTGGGAGCACTCGCTAGTGTTCTCCTTGCTTGTGACAACTAATAAAACTTCCTATCCAGACTTCTGGTCCCGGACGCATCGCGCTCACTGAGAAACAGACTCATTGAGGCTGGTAACAATTCCAACTAAATGACATTCTAGAAAGGGCAACACTATAGAGAAAGTAAAATGATCAGTGGTTGCCAGGGGTGAGGGTAGACAGAGGGATGTATAGGCAGGGCAGAAGAATTTTAGGGCAGTAAAACTTCTCTGTATGATACTATAATGATGGATACATGTCATTAAACATTTGTCCAAACCCACAGAATGTACACCACCAAGAGTGAAACCTCATGTAAACTCTGGTGTCTGGGTGATAACGACGGGTAAATATAGGGTCATGAATTGTAACAAATGTGCCACTCAGGAGGGGGATGTTCATAGCGGTGGAAGCTATGCATGCGTGGGGGTAAGGGGTTTATTAGCTATCTCTGTACCTTCCTCTCAATTTTGCTGTGAATCTAAAACTGCTCTAAAAAAATAAAGTCTTAAAAAAAAATAGTGTGACACCCAGATTGGCCACAATTGCTTCAGATCTCTCTTTTAAAAGAAGTTGTTACAAATTACAAGTTCCATGCTCCCAGGCCATCCTGTTTCTTCTCTTTGAAGTGTACTACTAATATTCCCAAGCATGTTTTTGTCCTTTCAGTACTTAGATACTAGCTGTGTAAGCCTGGACAAGTTACTTAGCCTGTCTGTGCCTCAGTTTCCTTGACTGTAAAATGGGGGCAATAATAGCCCCTGCATCAAAGGGTTATTATATATGTTAGCCCATAGGTTGGGCTGGGTCACAGACCCCTCGCATGCAGGTCACGAGATAGGTAATTGGAAAAGATCCCAGGAGCTGCCGGCAAGGACGACATGCTTCACTAGGACGTGAGCTCAGCCCCCACTCAGCAGCAGCAGCAGCAGGAGTAGCAGGAGCTTCCAGCAGATCTAGCAGCACCGGCAACGGCCCCCTGGTGGCCTCCGGGGATGGCATCCCTGGGGGCCCTGTGGATCAGAGCCATTCTGTCAATCTCGTTTCTCTAAAGATATTAATGCCAGTTTTTGGTTTTCTTCTGTTCTCTGTTTTTCTCTATATTGTTTTTGTTTGCTTGCGTGTGTGTGTGCATATGCACACGTGTGTGTGAGAGAGTATGGTCTCTGTCATTCATTTTGGGCTTTCCTCGATTCTCTGGTCATCTCTGACTGTCGATTCACACGTAAGAGTGAGACACAAAAGGCTGGCTGGAAATGCTGCTATGGGCATGGGCAGGCTTTTCTAGCTGCTGGGCTTAGCTGTGGGAGATTTATTTGTCTGGTCTGTCCCCCAGACATCAGGATCTGCAAGTTCTTTCTCTTGAAATAGCTGGAGGCCCCAGGGAGGGATCTTCCAAGCAGATGAATGGGTCAATAAGATTGGATGCCAACGTCCTGAGAGCAGATCTGGGGCGGGGAACCATGGTCTCATTTTTCTGTTCTCAGACTTTCGCTCACCGCCCTCCCTTTTTTTGCTCTGGTTATTCCCTGCCCCCTCCTCCAGCTTTGCCTGGTATCCCTGATCTCAGAATCCTTCCAGTCAACCTTTCCAGAAAGTTCATCACCATCTTGAGGCTTTGTGAGGCAGTGCAGGGAGGGAGGAGTCTGGGGTCTAGCGAAATGCTCCTTGTACCAGCACTTGGCCAGTCCTGCTTCAGAGTCACATGATGCCTCTCATTCCAGAGCCTTTCTACGGATCTGCAGAACCATTTGGCTTGCTTTGGGGTTTCTCACATTTCTACCAGAAATTCCAGTTTTTATATTGTTGTTCTGTCACTTCCTCTCCCATTCTCTCATCCTTTTGTATTTTTGCCTTTTTTGTTAGTTTATTATCACCTTAGTGGGGAGTCAGGACGAAGTGGGTAAATATTTGTCAAATTAGAACAGAGACAAGAGATCAAACTTTGGGCCTTGCAAGGCAGGAGGAGGAACTGAGATTCCCTATATTAAACTGAGCCGTTTAAAAAAAAAAAAAAAATCTACTTATGGACTCAGGGTGCTGACCAGGAAGCTGGTCTCAGCCTGGACTCCACATGAGGAAAATAAAAATTTATCCTGAGTATTGAAGCCCTGGGCCTGGTCTCATACATGTTTGGGATCCAAATGCTCACTTTCTTCATGCCCAGAATCCCTCACGCTGTGAAACTGTCCTGCTTGGTCTGGGAAGCACGTGTTGTGAGAGAGGAGGAGAGGGTGTGTGAAAGCCCATTGCTCCTCTTCTACGGAGCAAAGGCAACAGGCCCCATGTAGAATAGAAATATCAAGCCATAGCAGTGAACTCAGAGAAGGGCAGAAATATGGACAGCAAGGAGATCACAGAAAGCGGCTGCCCTGGATAGGAGGACGGAGGCTGGGACAGTGGGTACAGGGCTGCAGCTTTGTTATAAGCATAAAACAACTGGATTTTTAAAAAATTCCTACAGTGTGACGTTCATTGAAAAATAAAAACTCAATTTAAACAAACAAAATCTGAAGCCCTCAGCCTTCACTGGGGAAAACGCCTTCCCCTGCTTTCCCCTTCCCAACCCTTCATGGCAGAAAGAGCTCAAGCTCCAACAGTCTTCATTTCTGGCACCTGGAAGTTTCCTTGACTTTTCTTTTCTTTTCTTTTTCTTTCTTTTTAGCAACTTTATTAAGTTCAATTCACTTGCAATACAACTGACTCACTTAAGTGTACAATTCAATGTTCCAGCATGGGCTGCCTGATTAGCTCAGTTGGTTAGGGCACAGCCTTACAGCACCAAGGTCAAGGGTTCAGATCCCCATATGGACCAGCACATTCACAGAACTGTGTATCCATTACCACAATCAATTCCATCACCCCGAAAAGAAATCCCCTACCATTGGCAGTCACCCCCACTCTCCCTCCCCACCAGCCTTAGGCAACCACTAATCTACTATCTGTATCCATCAATTTGCCTATTCCAGACATTTCATATAAGCCAAACTATCCAACACGTAGTCCTTTGTGACTGGCTTCTTTTCACTTTGCATGTTTCCAGGGTTCATCCATGTTGTAGCATGTGTCAGTACTTCATTACTTTTTAACAATGAATAATATTCCATTGTATGGATACACAATTTTTCTTTTTATCCATTCATAAGTTGATGGACATTTGGATTGTTCCCACTTCTTGGCTGTTCTGAATTATGCTGCTATGAACACTCATGTACAAGTCTTTATGTGGACACTTGTGCTTAATTCTCTTAGGTACACACCTAAGAGAGGAACTGTTGGGTCACATGGCAACTCCATATTTAATCACTTAAGTAACTGTGAGAGAAACTGCTTTCCACAGCAGCTGTACCTTTGTGCATTCCCACCAGCAATGGACGAAGGTTCTGCTTTCTCCACACTCTCACCAATATTTGTTATCATCTGACTTTTTGATTACAGCCTTCCTATTGGGTGTGAAGTTACCACTTTGTAACTTTTTTTTTTCCCTCCTTGATTTGACTGTCTAATGGTTAATTCCTCTTCTTTATTGCAAGTTTGGTTATGCATTTAAGGAAATATTTGCTATATTTATTTCACATTTCTGCCTGTTTTTATCACATATTTCACATTAGCTTAGTCTGCCATATGGGGGAAACAGGAAGGCCACCTTGTTTAACTCAGATTTTAGTTTCATATGAACTAAACTGCACATCTTAATAATAATCATGGCATGTACTTCGGCAATAGCATGTAGCTGTGTTCAAGGGCTTCAGAGTCAGACACTCCTGCATTTAAATTCCAGCTCTGCCCCCGCACAACACCGTGACCTGGGCCAGTTACTGAGCCTTGCTTTCCTCAAATGTAAAACAGGGGTAAAAACATCTTCCTCAAATAGTTGTTGTAAAGATGAAATGAGAAAATACATGTAAGTATTACACTGGCAAAAATGAAGATTCCTAAAAATGGTAGCCACGATATAACATTTTAATATTTATTGACCCAGCACAGTATTCTGGGTGATAGGAGGTGTTAGTCATTTAAACATGTGAAAGCTGAGGCTCAGAAAACTTAAAACACAAAGTGATTAATGGCAGAAGGAGATCTCAAGCACAGATCTTCTGACAAACGAATCTAGAGTTTTGCCACCATGTCATGGCTACCTTGTTAGGTTTTACTATAAATAATAATAATAATAGTAAAACCTAAGTACCAGATGCCAGACACTTCTCTAAGTGCTTTATATAGAGTAGCCTTTTCAATCCTCAATACAATTATTATAAAGAAAGCACTATTACTATTCTCATTTTTTAAATATAGAAACCAATGCAAAGAGAAGTTAAATAACTTGTCCAAGGTCTCACAGCTAATACGAGCGTACTTCAAAAAGTTCATGGAAAAACGGAATTAAAATATAGTATGAATCCTTCCATGAACTTTTTGAATATCCTTTGTACATGGTGAGGCTGGGATTCAGTCTGGTTCCAGAGTTTCTGCTCTTGATCAATGCATTTCAATCTCAGGTATGTTATTTTTTAGATTCAAACACGAATCAGTCTAAGAACTTGCTGGCTCCCAAATGCCGTCCACTTAAGGAGGATGCTTTCTATCACTTAGAACTGTGTTGTTCCAATACAGTAGCCACTAGCTACACATGGCTATTGAACACTTGAAATGTGGCTAATCTGAATTGAGATGTGCAAAACATGAACCAAATTTTAAAGATTTAAAAAAGCACACAAAATGCCTCATTAATAGCTTTTTATACTGGTTACATGTTGAAATGATAATATTTTGGATATATGGGATTAAATAAAATGTATTATTAAAACTAATTCACCCATTTCTTTTACTTTTTCTAATGTTGCCACCAGAAAATTTAAAATCACAAATGTTGTAACTTGTGGCTTACATTATATTTCTACAGACAGTGCTGATTTAGATTACTCACGGAAGTGTAAACTGATCAGAAGTTTTCAAACCTTTTTGCACATATATCTCAAAAATAAAATTTAAAACTATCTACCCCCTTATCCACCCTGGGATCATGCATCAGAGTAAGAATGAGGGTGTGGTAAAGGGTGTGTTTTCCTTTTCTAAGGTGGCAAAAAACAATTAGGAAGGGGAGGTGGGAAAGGAGAGCTGGCTTAAAGTCTGGACCTGAGGAGCATTCTAAGGCAGGTCACATAGTTTTAGGAAGGAGCACATACAGAAGTTGATAATCTAGAAGCTGAATCCCATAAAGCAACATATCCAGGGCGCATCGGCCCAGTTAGAAGACAGACAGCTGAATCGGATGCAAAGGCCAAATGTCAGCTCCTAGTTAAAACTGAGCAAGCCTGCCTTTCCTGCCCCAGCCCAGCGGTGGCGATCTCTCCTGTAGTGACGCTGCCCAGCAATTCCAGACACACCCTCCAAGCGGCAGGCTCACCTCTGCCTGTGCACACTGCCCAGGGACACGGCCCAATGGGAAGCATGGCAAATTCCAACACCCTCCGTCAGCTCTGCCACTCCCTGGGTGCCTGCTGTTTGGTCTTTCTGTCCAACCCCAGGCCATGACCCAAAGTGCTCAACTTAATCCTCAAATATACACATTCCACCACGTGTAGTCTCAGGACTCAACTGATTCCTTTGAACCTTCCATGGGTAACATTCTTGCAGTTTTTTTTTTTTTTTTTTTCTTTCACTAAACAGACCAAACTCCTTTCAGGTTGTTATTGTGGGGCTTAGGGCTCGTTAGCACTCTCATTTATTTAAAAAAGTCCAGCGAGCCTGAGGAATATCTTGGCATCCAAACTCTGAAGCTTAGCCTGAGAACAAATGATCCTTTCCACCTTCTCTTCCCACAGGGCATGAAAATGACAGCAAGTTTAAAAATAAAGACGCCAGGCTTCCAGCTAACCTGGAGAGGGCCTGTGCCAAAAGCAAGAGAGGAACAGACGGCTCATAGAACAAGGTCCCAAAGTGTCCTGCCGGAGCCAATGGCCAATGCTTCCTTTCCCATGTGGCTCACTCAGCAAAAGGTAGGCTGCAGCGGCTCCAGCCACGTCAGTTCCTTTCTTCCTGCACCACAATCAGCGCCTTGTCTAACATTCCTGCTTTCAGGAACATTCAAATCATCTACACTAAAATCACCCATGCTAAAATCACCCCACCAGGTTTTCAAGCAAGGTATCACCTGAGAGGGTGCTTTTCCCCCTGAGTGCTGAGTGGCAGTGTTAAAAGCAAACAGCTCTGCACATGATTAATCCACACGGACAGATGGGGATACACTTGTGACTGAAACAATTAGCACCTGGATGTTGAAATATAAAACTGTTGGGTTTGTTTGGATAAACTCAGGGTAAGGCAGAAATACTGATGTGCTCACTCTTCTTGCCAAACCCAAACCAATATTTACAAACCATTTTGCTGAACAAAGTTCATTTCAGCTGACATCAGAGGAAGATGCCACAAATTACACAGAACTATACTTACTAACCAGGAGCTTAATGCCTAGCGTTAGTGATATTTGTTTTACAAAACAGGGCAACTATATCCCATAAACATATAGATAAACCACATTAAAAAAGAAAAGAAAAGATATACAAATTTAGAACCTGTGGAAATGTAAAATTTACTTAGAAGAAAATAAACCTCAGACGATCTTCCTTAGATACTTCCTACACCAATCTCATCTTCTCCCAGACAGTGGCTGGGTGAGGTCAGAGAAAAGAAAAGTCTCCATTTGAGCCCCATGGGATTGGTCTTTCTTGCACCCTAGATCAAAAGTGGATATGTATGTGGCCTCCCTCAATTACCAGCCTGACACACGCCTGAGTTCTGCTGATGTTCTGTTTGTCCCTTTCCTGTTTTGGAGTCAAGCACCAAGACCTAATGAGATAGTCTTCAAAGAACTGACAAAATGATGATAATCTCCCCTCACCGAACACCCTTGCAGGTGAAACCACTAAAAGAGGACTTAATCGTGGCCTATAAAATGGAAAAGTTTAGCTAAGCCTCCTTTATAGCCTCCCTCTTTTACTTAGTGCCCACCATGGTAACACAGAATGAACTCCTAAGCTCTGCAGAGAACTGGATTCCACATACTAACATCAGTGGTGCTAACCTCCCTACCCATGCCAGCCAACATGAGCCCTCTTCATAGAGAGCTTCACATGAACTGGAGAGAGGTGTGCATTTGCTTCTCCACAGGACACCAACCAGATTAAAGATTATTCTTTACAACATTTCTAACTCTGTTCATGATAGTATTTTCTGGAATCTCAACACAATTAATAATGCCATGTAAGCCATTTTCATATAATCTTGTTTTCTTTTAAAGAATTTGACAGTAATATAAAAAGGTAAGGTGAAATCAAGCCTAAATTTTGTATACCTGTGTTCACATTGCTTGAGTTAGCACAGAATATAGTATACGTGTGTGTGCATGTGTGTGTATTCAGCTACTAATAAACACGTATGTATTTATGTGAATATATGTATACACACAAACAAAAATACATTCCAGAATACTAATAACCACTGGCCTAAAAAAAAATCAAGCAGCGGGTTCACATGAGAATGACCTATTAGCATTTATGAGCTTCACGTGTGAATTTTGTGTCTAAAGACAAAGTCACAGAATATGGTGGTAACCTTTCTATCTTAGGCTTAACATGTGTTAAGAAAAGTAAGATGTGAATATTAACCACTGGGGTGTGTAAAACTTTGCAGCAAATAAAAAAATCTGTGCCCATTTACATTATGTCTACCTTATATAAGTAAAGTTGTCCCTTGGTATCCACAGGGCATTGGTTCCAGGATCCCCCACATATACCAAAATCTGCAGATACTCAAGTCTAACAGTCCCGAAGTACCTGTGCGTGTGAGAAGTCGGCCCTCCATATACACAGTTCCTCATCCCATGAATACTGTGTTTTCGATCCACAGTTGGTTGAAAAAAGTCTGTATATAAGTGGACCTGTGCAGTTAAAACCCACATTGCTCAAGGGCCAACTACAATGGGGCTTGGTGCTTTCCTCCTGATGAACCCTCACAACTTTCCATCTATAGTAGATATAATTATTTCAGTTTATAGAGGAGGAAGGGGCTCAGATGCTAGAGGTACAGCAAATATACTGTGATAAGAACCTAGGTCCCTTGACTCCACTTAACATAGTATTTTCACTACAAATAGAGAATAATTAAAAATCCATGTACAAACTCAGCCAGGATGAACAGGAACTGAGTTGAAGGAAGAGTTTAAGGGATGATAAAGTCTAAATAGGAAACTTAAAACAAATGGAAACAGAGAAGTTGAGAGTGGGAGAATTGGGATGCAGAGAGGCTGAGAAGTCTGGGGGGATATAAAGCTACTAGTGGCAGGCACTGGAGAGAAGACCAGGAATCAGATAAGAGGGACAGAGCTGCAGCAAGTTGCTGAAGTGGTGAAATAAGCTCTATGCAGCAGAGGACGAGGGGCTGGGGGCTCACCCACCCTCCTCACACCAGCTGAGAAACCACCAGGACCAACACTCTCAGCCAGGTTGAGACCATGTTGTCACTGGCAAGCAAATACTGAATTGCCAAACCCCAACTACAGCCTTTTGGAAAAACACCTCACCTAGTCACTAAAATTAGCCATGTCTATCTTTAGTTTCATGAGATAGGCTTCCTCCTACAAGTACTCCATTCGTAAATGTCCTCGTTATCCAAAAGCTTGCTTTCATGATTAACAAAATATAAACCAATAATTCTGAGGATGAAAAGTTTTAAATTAATCTTTGAATTGTCTCAGCAAACTGCAAAACGAAGCATAATCATCACAAAAAAAAGTGACCATTCTCTCATTAAATCACTTTGTTTTTTCTTATTCTCTCCTTTGAAAATGTCACCCAGAAATGAAGTCTTTGGCTTTGACGTCCAGTTCAAACACTCAATCATGTCTTGACTTACCCAGGGACAGCCCTCAGGGAGGTCACTAATAAGACAAGCATGATCTTTTCTTCCTGCCATGATTTCTGCCTTATATCAAAATTGGTTGTGTTAGCAATTGGTGTCTGCCCTATAGCAAAATTGGTTGTGTGTGTGAGTGTGTGAAAATGAAGCATTTTTTAATCCAGTGCCTAGCATATAGGACACATGGAATAACTGTTTGATGAATGGATGAATATCTGAGATAACTGTGGTAGCTCCTACTATACTATTAAGTACTTGCTGGAAGCCGGTATTGCACCTCAAGCTCCACATACATTATCTACCAGGCAGGGTATTATTTACTCCCAATTTTCAGATCAGAAAGAGTGGGTTACAGAGGTTTACTAAGTCACCCATGTCACACAGACAGTATGTAGCTGAGCTGGAATCTGCTCCACAGCACATACACCCAATAGGGCCATGCTCTTCCCCTGTGCCTTGGTGCTCGGAACACAATTGTCTGGGTTGGCTGACAGTATGCAGCACTCTAGTGGCCACATTCCAAATCCTCATACAACACCACAGGGAGGCAAAGTACACACTCTCGATCCATTTACTTCCTCCAAATGACCATGCATTGGCAACCAGTGAAGCCTGACAGGATAGACCTGTTGGCCTAGCAGAACACTCTTTAAACAGTCTTATAACTCCTATTTCTGGGTGAAGCTATCAGTCTCACTTCAATGGAAAACTGAGTTTTGTATGTGGAATCCTATGCCCTGAAGCTACATTTTGAGGAAAAATGACTAGATTTTCAGGTCATTATTGGCTGTCCCATCTAATAGCTTAGTAGTCTAATGAAATTAATAATGGTAAGAAGTCAGAATACAGAGAACTGAAAAATAATTATCTTTATAGCCTTTCATTAGTTCATATCTCGTAGAACTTAACGTAAATTTGTAGGTAATATGATAGGAAAGACTCACTTTAAAATGAAAAACTTATATTTGAAATACTAAAAGGGTTGAAGTGTTCCATTTCTTCAAAGTTAAATTGGCCATCACCCCATAAAGACATGAGGTAAGGAAGAAAGTATCAAATAAAAAGGACATTTGAACTGATAGCCACAACCTTACCTCTCTGAGCAGAGAGAAATATTTCATGGAAACCTTGGAGCTGGGTGTGCTAGGGGCTATTTCCTTGTAGACCTCGGTGTACCCAAGGCAACTTGGCAGGGAGAGCAGAGCAGGAATCAATGGAATGACCATAACACCGAAGGAGATAGGGCTCCCCACGACATACTCCAAGTTCTCTGCTTTCCACCAACCTTTCC
Source organism: Galeopterus variegatus (assembly GCF_000696425.1). Taxonomy (NCBI): domain Eukaryota; kingdom Metazoa; phylum Chordata; class Mammalia; order Dermoptera; family Cynocephalidae; genus Galeopterus; species Galeopterus variegatus. The sequence goes on from NW_007726723.1 coordinate 434,215, forward strand.
ACACCTAACAAAGGTTCTGATGAACCAGGCCTCAGAAACTTCACACAGAAGAACGATCAAATATGACCTCTAGGGCCACCTGATTTTTCCACAAAATATTCTCCACAGTCAAAGCACACATTTTCAGGGGATATGAAAAAAAAGTGGTTACATTTGGGGGCCTGCTAAAAAGATTCCAGTCTTTTAAACTGAATCTGCTTTACCCACTTTCAAAGAGCACTTCCCTGTATTATTGCCCAGATTGCTGAACTGATGTTGGGTCTTTGTTCCACATGCTCTGGACCCACTTCCATCTGATCTGCTGTCAGGCTGATGTTTCTTATCTCTATAAAACAAATTGCCGAGAAATGGCCCACAAGGCCTCGCATGTTGTTTATTAAATGATTTTTTATGAACTCGTGCTGAGTGGACAAAGACCATATCATGAGGCAAGTACTTACATGCCTCTGAAAATTGTGCTGTTTTACTCCATGTCTCTTGAATAAAAAAATTAAAGAAATTGACCCATAGGAAGTCATAGGACTTATGAGATACTTGCCTGGATGACTGAATTAATCTACAATCCATCAACTTATCCATTCTATCCACTGCTTATTTTAAAGTATACTATTGCTTCCCAAGAGAAAGCATAATGCAACTCACACTTGAAAGCACTTTATAGTTTGCAAGGAATGTTTTTAATAGGTCATGAGTTAGAGAGGGAAGATATATTGCTTACATTACTTTACAAATACAGTCGTGTGTTGCTTAATGACAGGGATAGGTTCTGAGAAACACATCATAAGGCGATTCTGTCTTTGTTTGAACACCATAGAATGTACTTACACAAACCTCGATAGTATAGTCTACTACCTATCAGCCTATACAGTATAGCATATGGCTCCAACCACCATCCTCTATGTGGTCCATCACTGATGGAAACATCATTACGTGGCACATGACCATACAGGAAATGAGAGTTGTTCAAGTTTATTTGCGGACTAAAGCAGGAACCCAAACCCAGGTCTTTACATACTTAGGCCAGAACACTTTCTACCCCAACCCATTACCTAGAAAGGCAGTAAAGCCTAGTGGTTAAGAGGGTGGTATCTGAATTCATATTAATTAGGTGAAAATCTTGGTTCGACCATTTACTGTTGTGAACTTGCCCAAGTTTCTTAGCCTCTGTGCCTCAATTTCCTCATCTGTAAAATGGGAATAATAAGAACAGCTACAAAATGACCACAGTGAGGATTACTTGAGTAAATAAATCTCAAAAATTTGAACAGTGTACATAGTAATCCTTCCATAAATGTTATATCATTACTACGTGGAGTGGTTGTCTGAGAGCCCATCTGATATCAGAACCACAAATTAACAAGGATCATTGTAATGTGATGGGAAGTATTAGGTTCAAATCCTGCTTTGTTGTGTGACACTGAGGAAGGATGTTTTTAAAAGGCTTTTAATTAAAAATGTAACATACCAGACTCTGTAACTGGAAAGAGGCACTTCAACTGGCCTTGAAAAAACAAACAGCCATGTTGTGAACAGTGTATGTAGAGGTCCACGTGGCAGAGAACTGTGGGCAGCCTCTAGGACCAAAAAATGTGGAGCCCTCAGCTGAATTCTGCCAACAACCTGAATGAGCTTGGGAGCAGATTCTTCTCCCACTCAAGCCTGCTGATGAGAACACAGCACAGCTGACAACCTGATTGTAGTCTTGTAAGACCCTAAGCAGAGGCTCCCTGGATTACCATTCATACATGAGACATGTCCAGATTCCTGACCCATAGAGATAATAAATTTGTTATCCGGAGAGATAACAAATGTGTATTGTTAAAAAAAAAAAAAAAAAAAAATAATATACTAACCATAGCAAATATTTTGTAAATAAAGAAGATAAAAGGAAAAAAATCACCATCATTTTTCAGTGCTAATCCAATTATCATTCCAGATATTCTCTCCCAATCCTTCTTCATATAGTAAGATTATGCATACAATTTTACAACCTGAATTTTTCACTTCCATTATACACATTCTCCTGTGTTAGTACATATATTCTTCACATTTATTATTCTTAATGGATGCAAAATTTTCTATCAAGAAGGTGGTACAAAATTATTTAATCATTCCACGTGGTACTGTTGGACACTCAAGTGGCTTCCAATATTCTATTATGAATATAACACTACTATCAATACAGACATGTGTATGTCTTTATATTTTAAACCATATTTTGAATTAATCCCTAAGAGGAGGCAATCTGGCAAAAATTATGTATCTCTAAACAAAATATACTATGTTTCTTCAGACCAATTTAAATGATACCAGGAATATTAAAGTACTAGTTTTACCACATTTTTTTCAGTACCAGCTATTACAATTTTTAAAAATAGGTGAAAAATGGTACTTTGAAGGTTTTAATATACATTTCTTTAATTACCAGAGCAACTTTAAACATTTTTCTACCTGTTTATCTATTTCATTACTGCTTCCTCTTTAAAAAATCATCTTAGATTAAGTTGTAACCTCTTTGAGACTCTGTTTTTTCATCTATAAAGTACAGATAATATCATGTACTGCACACCATTGCTGTAAAATCAAATACAACCATTTAAATGAAAATACTTTTGAAGTCTGGTACACAGCAGTTGCTCAATTTTTAGTTAAATGAATAAATCAACGAATAAGTGGTCAGTTATATAGAACTACACAGTGAACAACAACATTAATCTAATATTCATGTGGAATCTAGGCACAAAACTAGTAGTGGAAAGAAAGTGAGGTTTTCTAGGCAACATCCAAAAGATGGCACATTGACTGAAGAGGGAGGAAGATCTCCCTGCCACATCTTTCCCATAAGCACCTGCCTGCCTTGAAAGCAGATATCTAAAAAGAGGCATCACAGTATAGCACAACCTCAGCACATGGAGATGTGAAAGTAAGTCTACGTACGCCTCACTACCTTCCTCTCACTGATTTCATCCTCAACACCAAGGATGCCAGCAAGGTAAAAGCTCCTCCTGCGATGATAACAACTTCCTCACCTTGGAAACAGCCTATTCCAGGCTCTTCTATTTTCAATAAAAAAGAAAATACAGGTATCCTTTTATCAGTTGAGAGAAAAACCATTATCTATATGATCAAAAGGGAAACTAGTATGAAAAGCACTTAATAAATTACCAAATTGCTATAAAACCAAAAGGCACCATTTAATCTCCTTCAGAGGTACAAATACGACAAAAACAGTTTGGCTTAAAACTTATAAATCGAAGTTAAAATTAAATCAGCTCTATAAAAGGACCTACACAGGATGTGAAATTGGTCCTTGATTTCAGTTTCTGATGAAATATCCTGCAACTCTTGCTCACAGACAGAGATGTCTGTGGACAGAATGCAATTTTACTATTCTGTTATTCAGAATCTATTCTGATAATATCCATATAACAATGATTTTTAAAAAGGAAGAAAATAATAAGCATGAATGAAATGCACTATTCCTCTGCCTATCTAGCGACAAGCAGTATACACCTTCAAATCTCTTTGACGCCAAGGACAGAGAAAAAAATCTCAGAAGGTGAGTCGGATTGCGTCACTTCATCAGCTGAGCCTCCACACGTGGTTTATAATTTACTCGGTTAAAACAGATAGTCAAACATTGGTCAAGTCTCCTGAAAGGCATCCAGAAAGTTGTCCTTGTCACTGAACTACATGTAGCTGGAAAAGTTATGTAGAAGTAGAATGATCCCTTATGAAACAGAGAGCTGCCCTCTGGAACTCGCTCAGTTTGCTTGTCCTTCAGAAAAAGTAGTGAGTCGGACCACAGATATAGGGCAGGAGAAACAGTTCCTAATAAGAAGCCACATGAATGCCAGTATAAAAACTAAAGCTAAATGTGTATGTTATAAGCACTCTCAGGGGCAACTTTCTGCATAGAAGAAAATTTATGTTCTCAAAAGTCATCTTATGAAATTACTAAATGAAAAATATAAAGCATATCAACCTAAACGGTTTTTAATGATTCTTAAAGTGATAAACACTCTTCATACTAAAGTTAGACTACCTTTTTAATAACTGCACCAGGCTATACCAATTTTTCGACATGTAAAAAACATAACTTATAGTAGGGACAGTCAAACTGCCCATGATAATCTCCAGACATTTAAGAAGCTCAAGCAATCAAGCTAAGGATATTGTCACTATGACCTGAAGCACAGAAATTATGTTTAGAAGTAAAACAGAGATAGCTCTGTGGATGTGATGTTTTCAGATGCAGGAAGGGGTTTCTTTAAAAGAAAACTATTCAAATGTTCAATTTTAAAGCGTTTGCAACCAGGAGCATCAAATTGTCACAGCTAGAAAGGCCCACAGAAACTATTAGTCCAATCTTCTCAATTTATAGTAGGTAACAGAGCCCCAAAGAAGTTAACTGACGTGTTCAAAGTTTCATAATAACTGAAATGAACCAGGGAGTCCAGGAGAGAGAACAGAAGTCAGGTCTGTGACACTCAAGTTTCCCCAGCTCCAGGGTTAGGTTCTCCCCTGTCTTTCTGATTAAACAGAGAACTGCATAAGTAACTTGGAGCAAATGTGTATTCCTAGAAAAAGTAGTTCAGCACTTTCTTTGTCTCTCTTCATTCAAGTCACCGCATTTCCTACACTTGGTTCCATCTCTCCAGGGTTCTCCCCAGCAGTACACACATAGCGTTTATAGCCAAGACACGAAGCCAAGGTTTGTGCAGCCTCCTCATTCTCTTCTCAATTCCCACTAGAGCCAGAAATGGCAGATTATGGCAACAGATTCCTCCTTTGGCCTTTATGATCACAAGAAGCACAAGCAGCAGGTGAAGGTGGTTTTGCTTGAAATGCAAAATTTCTGCTAATCAGCGTATGGCCATATGAATAACTCTTTTATATTACATAATCCATCTTTTTAATTTCCTCTCCACATGAGTATGTAAGTCTGTATGTATGTGTCTTGCTGTGTTCGTTGCTATGTGTGTAAGTGCTGGGTGGCGGGGGGGGGGGGGTTA